>NC_136065.1:1988238039-1988506996 GCF_964261635.1 Lissotriton helveticus
AGAGAGAAACCGAGAGGTAAAAAGAGGAAGGGAGGACAGATATGCAGGGGGTAGAGTGAGATACAGGGAAGACACAGAAACAGAGAGGTAAAAAGAGGAAGGGAGCACAGATATGCATGGGGTAGAGAGAGATACAGGGAAGACAGAGTAACAGAGAGGTAAAGAGAGGCAGGGAGCACAGATATGCATGGGGTAGAGAGAGATACAGGGAAGAGAGAGAAAACCGAGAGGTAAAAAGAGGAAGGGAGCACAGATATGCATGGGGTAGAGAGGGATACAGGGAAGACAGAGAGAAACCGAGAGGTAAAAAGAGGAAGGGAGCACAGATATGCATGGGGTAGAGAGGGATACAGGGAAGACGGAGAGAAACCGAGAGGTAAAAAGAGGAAGGGAGCACAGATATGCATGGGGTAGAGAGAGAGATACAGGGAAGACAGAGTAACAGAGAGGTAAAGAGAGGCAGGGAGCACAGATATGCATGGGGTAGAGAGAGATACAGGGAAGAGAGAGAAACCGAGAGGTAAAAAGAGGAAGGGAGCACAGATATGCATGGGGTAGAGAGGGATACAGGGAAGACGGAGAGAAACCGAGAGGTAAAAAGAGGAAGGGAGCACAGATATGCATGGGGTAGAGAGGGATACAGGGAAGAGAGAGAAACAGAGAGGTAAAAGAGGAAGGGAGCACAGATAGGCATGGGGTAGAGAGGGATACAGGGAAGAGAGAGAAACAGAGAGGTAAAAGAGGAAGGGAGCACAGATAGGCATGGGGTAGAGAGGGATACAGGGAAGAGAGAGAAACAGAGAGGTAAAAAGAGGAAGGGAGCACAGATAGGCATGGGGGAGAGAGAGATACAGGAAAGGCTGCGATACATAATGGCACACAGAAGCAGAGAGGCACAGGTATGCGTCTGGTAGAGAGAAATACACACAGCATAGAAATACAGAGGGCTAGGGAGAGGTAGAGCACAGCTATGCACGGGTTAGAGAGAGATACAGGGAAGAGAGAGAAACAGAGAGGTAAAAAGAGGCAGGAAGCACAGAAACAGATATGCATGGGGTAGATAGAGATACAGGAAAGGCTGACATACATAATGGCACACAGAGGCAGAGGCAGTATGCGTATGGTAGAGAGAGATAAATGGAGACAGAGAGATACATAGTGGTACAGAGAGGTAGAGCACATATATGCACGGGGTAGAGAGAGATACAGGAAAGGTTGAGATATATAATGGCACACAGAGGCAGAGAGCATAGGTTTGCGTATGGTAGAGAGAGATACAGGGAAGACTGAGAAATACAGAGTGGTACAGAGGCAAAGAGCACACATATGCATGGGGTAGAGAGAGATACAGGGAAGGCAGGAGATACAGAGTGGTAAAAAGAGGAAGAGAACACAGGTATGGCATATGGTAGAGAGAGATACAGGAAGACAGAGAAACAGAGAGGTAAAAAGAGGCAGGGAGCACCGATATGCATAGGGGTCGAGAGAGATACAGGAAAGACTGAGATAACATAATGGCACACAGATGCAGAGAGCACAGGTATGCGTATGGTAGAGAGAGATACAGAGAAGACGGAGAGATACAGAGTGGTACAGAGAGGTGGAGCACAGATATCCACAGGGGTAGAGAGAGGCACAGGGAAGACTGAGAAATAAGAGTAGCACTGAGAGAAAGAAAGCACAGATATGCGTAGGGTAGATAGAGATACAGAGAATATTGAGAGATACAGAGTGACACCGGGAGACAGAGAGCACCGATATGCATACAGGTGGAGACAGATACAGGGAAGACTTAGAGATACACAGTGGTACCGAGGGGAAGAGAGCACAGATATGCTCAGCGCTAGAGAGAGATACAGGGAAGACGGAAGATACAGAGTGGCACAGGGAGCACAGATATCTACAGGTGGTAGAGAGAGATACATCGAGGACTCAGAGATACAGCGTTGCACCAAGCAGCAGAGAGCACACCTATGCATTGCGATAGAGAGAGCTACAGGCAAGACTAAGAGATACCGAGTGGCATAGAGAGACAGACAGCACAGATATGCATAGAGCAGAGAGAGATACAGGGAAGACCGAGAGATACAGAGTGGCACCAAGAAGAAAGCACAGATAATACATGGAAGTAGAGAGAGATGCAGAGAAGGCTGAGAGATACAGAGTGGTAGACAGCACATATAGGCATAAAGGTAGCGAGAAGCTACAGGGAAGACTGAGAGATACAGAGTGACAGAGGGCACAGATATGTACTGGGGTAGAGAGATACAGTGAAGAATAAGCACTACAGACTAGTACCGAGAAACAGGGTGTAAAAATATGCCTAGAAGTGGAGAGCTAAATAATATGTCTAACAACACAAAGAGGTACCTGATACAGAGGGCATCACAGAAAGATACACAGTAAGATGAATATAATGCAGAATGATACAGGCACACAGAGAGCTACCGGGGGAATAGAGCAGTAGAAAATAATATTCGGATAAACAGAGGGGTGCTAGCACAGGGTTTGCGGAGATGGCCATAGAAACCCCGAGTGCACAGACTTGCATGTGATACAGAGAGAAGATACAAAGAAACGAATTACAGGCGGCACTCATTCACACATGAATATATGAGGTTCACAGATATACAGGGAACTCAGGTGTATACAGAGAAACAGGGTGGTACAGTGATTTACAGAGAGGCGTGGATGGCCAGAGAGGTCCAACAGCGGGCAGCAGTACATGTACGTGAGGTATGCAGCGATGCACAGGCAAAGAGCAGAGAGGTACAGAGAGTGTGATAGTAGAAGACAGTGCTTGACAGAAACAGGCATACACGTTTAGGTAGATTACTTGCCTCTAACGCATGCTTATACCCTCGGATCTCTCCTTTTGGCGGGTAACGGAGCCCAAAAAATCGATGTTTAAAAGTGGTGAGACCTCTGTGCAGTTTTCAATTCGCCTATCAGTGGCATCGGCCATGTACCATTAAATCTGGCTAACAATATTAACTGTGTTTTTTATAGTGCTTAGAAACTGCAGAAGTGCGATATGAAGTGCTATATAAAACAAGCCATTATTCCCTTTATTAGTTATTATTAGAAGATAGAATGGTGAGAGCTGCTCTGAAGACAATGAAGTCTCGGGGCACTAATGGCCGGTAGAAGCCTTCTGATCCAACACTCCAATGCTTGTCAGGTTTATTCCTCACGGATTTAGACCATTCAACCCCCAGTGTGAGAAATGTCCCAATCGAATGATAGCCCTTCTGCCTCAGGCCATAACCGTTGTTAAAGGCCCTCGCTCTCACCATAGGCCCTCACCTACGGTTCGAGTGTGTATCTTAAGTTCAGGGTCTTTAACATCTGATTTAGCCTTTGATGCTGTCTAGTATTTATTATTCTCCTCAGATCATTACTAGTGGTGGCACTTCTTTGACAGGGCTTCCAGGGCACTATGCACTCAACAACTAACATGCCACTATGCTCTCACACCCTTGAGCTCTTGAAGGTCAATGTCCAGCAGGTACAGAATCAGATCATATGAAAGGCAAGCAAGACAAGGACAAGATAATCCTATGGGGTCTGGATGCTGCTTCTTCATTCTAATGGAATACTGCACCTGAGAAGCTCTTTCCCATTTAGATCTGGCTTACAGAGGCAACCTGGCTGGAGTTGTTTTAAGTTGGGGCCTCAGTTATGAAAAGTGACGCATCGCTGCATCAAAACAGCGATGCGTCACTTTTCATTGCACCCTCCTTGCGACATGCTGGATGCGTCATATTTACAGTATGACGCATCATGTCGCAAGGATTTACAGATACATCAGTATTTCTGATGTATCTGTAGGCGCAAAAATGACGCATTGCTGGAGTGTGTCACAAAAGTGACGCAACTCCATCAATGTGTCATTTCACATGGGCAAGTCCCATGTTAAATGTGCTTGCTTCAGTCTTGTGCTCGCCATGAGTCAGACGTAAGATATTGACGCATTTGCGTCCTAGAAGTGACGCAGTGAAATCTCCTAGATTTCACTGTGTCACTTCTACGAGGTTCACTTGCGTCAGAATGCTCACCCTGCATACATTACACCTGGTGCAGGTATAATGTGGCGCAGGGGTTTACAAAGTGACGCATCTACCTAGATGCAACACTTTGTAAATATGACGCAACATGGCGCATTTTTTACCCTACTGGTACGTCACAAAAAGTGACACACCAGCTGCACAAAGTGATGCAAGGGCTCATTTATAAGCCCCTTGGTTTTTAACTTGCAATCTAATTTAATCACACAATGACGCATCCGTGAGTTAATCTACCTGTGGGGCAGAGTGGGTGTCCCATGGCTGGAATGCATTGTGAGTTTGTGCAAAAACACACCTCTGACCTACATCTCCCTGGAAAAGGTAGGAAATGGATTCTAGAGTATGACGAGTCAACATTTTCCAATGCTGAAAAGGGGAAGGGGTCCACACCCTGAATCTGTGGCCCCATCCGTACCTTGGAAAAGGCAAACATTTGCTGGAGAGTATGGGAGGAGTGCACCTTTTTCAAGGGTGTAAAGTGAAAGGCAACAGCCTGAATCTGTGGAGTCTAGTTATACGGTTTTCCATGGGGAAACAGTGCATTAAAAAAACGGTAGCAAGCAGCTCGGTAGATTTTCACAAGAACAAAACAAAAAAACACTTGTATATCTGCTGATGCACAAATGAAATTCACAACATTGTCCCAGGGGTATTCCTGAAAACCTACATGTTTCCAGCTATACTTGGCAAACCTTTGGAAATTCCAAAAACGAGCTATGATGCACTCAATAGAAGGCTGGGCCTGCAGGTGTAGATTAGGAATTGTTAAAGAGTCCTTTCAATTGATTACAGAGTCATAGGAACTCCCTGTTCCTAAATCACCCCCAAAACTGAAAAAGGTCAGATATTTGCAGGAGGGCGAGGGTGCCACAAGGCTTCAAGAGCAAATTGAGAGTAATCAGTGGATCAGCTGATAAGCTGTACTCTCATGCATTGGTGCACTGGAAAGAAAGTGCAGACAGTGTGTCAATTCCGTGCACATCTTAAGCAGAAGTAAAGTGTTCATCGGTGCACGCGACACCACATCCTTCTACCCCCACTCACCTCGAAGATGCGTGGGTGGAGCACCAGTGGCACATGCGTATTATTGATATTAATGAAATATGCGTCGATTGCAGATGTGAAGCCCAAGTCAGAATACATCAGGTGTGGTTCAATATCTATAGTGGTGCTATTATGCACTAATCTTGAGATTTAAAAATCGATGTAATGTAATGTAATACGCCCATTGATTATCATCGATGTTGTGAGTTGCCATCATATTTGATTGATTGACAGGACTCTAATTGCCAAGTGCATGATTATGTTTATTGTGATTTCCACATTTGAATCGATCACAAGTCCACCCTCACGACAGATGACCAATCAATCGCCTTCCTGAGTGTGGAAGGCCGTGAGGAAGGCCATAGTGCTATCACTGGCATCAGCGCTGTAAGCTTGGGCCACACACGTCACTGGAATTATGCGGCACTGCAAACAGAAGCGTTAAATTATTACCATACTCTGACTCATCAATATGGCAATTGTACACCTGTCTGTGCTTGTGTGCAGACCACTGAAAACCCGATATTAACGAAAGTTATGGTGGAATGCAAATAAAGCATAAAACCCCCTGAAATTGGCCAGTTATGGATAACCACAACACTTCCATTAGTGAACTCCACGTCCAAAAGCGTGCAACGGTTCCACTGGTGCCTTAATCCTAACCAATCAATTCCAACGTAGTTCATTCTACATTTCAACGTAAGCATATGTTACAAGTGTTTCCAGTAATTTTTGTGAATGTTTGTAATTTTATATTTTTCTCATGTTTGGATCTGCGGATACTTTGCAGAGCAATAGCCATTACAAACATCCAACGTGTGACTATGTATCGCAGATGGCATGCCGGAGTTGCGGATTGGATATATGGTGACAGCGTGATGTCCATGGTGTCTCTGCGATGCTGATTGCCACATAGATGCTTGAGATCAACAGATACAGACAGACAAGAGATATCTGGAGATTACAGACCCTTACAGGTTCATTTTCTTCTGATGAATGGAGGCATTTCTGCCCATCTGGAGAGAGCTTTTATCCTCCACAGGCCTGGATGTATGAGGGAGGGATGGCTCCACAGATCTCCAGTTGTTTTTGCCAGCTTGGATCTGCTGTTCTCTCTGAGGACCAAGAATCCAACATGGCCGCTGGAGTGAATGTTTTCAGTCACTCAGCCAATCAGAAAGAAACGGTTTCAGTGATTTTTTTTTTTTAATGAGGATTCACAAATATCAAATGATGGCAACCAGAAAGGATGATGGACAATTAAAAAAAGCAGATCTGAGCATTTATTCACCGTTTCGAATGGTCCAGAAATAAAAAGAGTGTATGCTTGGACCTACACCCTAAGTTCTGCGCTTGGTGTTATTCTGCTTTACTTTTCACTTGCTCCCCTCCCAGTTCACTATGTTCCAGTTTTTTTTCTTACCCATTTTGTCCCTTTCGATAGTAACCTTTTGTTTGATATGCATATGTGATTTGTCCAGGTTGGTACCCCCTCTGACGATTGTACTGCTACTATTACCTTCCTTTCCCCCAAAGTGTAAAGAGCTCTGACATCCTTCGGGATCATGTTCGCGCTATATAAAACTTTATAAATAAATAAAATAAATAATCTCTTTTATAATGCTTTTCCGTCTGGATAATTGATATTTAATCACCCCAAAATCTGGAACTACTAACTAGGCAAGTCTGGAAAATTCTTTGTCATATCAAATTTGCAGGAAATCTGTGCAGTCGTTTGGCTGCAGATGAGAGCAGAATTTTGTGTTTGTGCTTCATACGCATACCACTAAAGTGTTTTCAATGCCATAGCATTGGTAATAAATGTTACACAATAAAGCATGGGGTTTGGAACAAGTGTATTAACAAACGCATTTACCCACCTTTATTACTATAGTGCGAATGTCAAATTCCAAGTAATTATAACAGTGAAGTATAACATACTTCATACATCACCACTTACTGCCTCAAAGATTCCATGTTGCAGTCAATTTACAGAGGAAAACAACCAGACTAATATTTAAAATGCCTATTTAATATGATTGCACCTCACTGCACAGATGTAACCCACTGATCTTTAGTTCTGGGTACGTTCCATTGTTTATAACTCCTACACATGGAAAATAGAAAGCAAATCCTCAGAGAATAATATGCTACGCTGATTGCAATCAGTGGCATTGTAGGTGAACAGTGAAGAGGCGGCTTCAAAACCCTCAAGCTCCTATAGAAAGAACACATATTATTGCCCAACAAAGGGTTCTATAATGATGTTTACAATCCACACGGCCTTCATTCAGTCTTGCGGTTTGTTATGTCCCCAGAATCAATCTATAACATTATTGGCCCATTCCACGCAGTTACCCATTATGCATACTTCCTTTATTTGTCTTTCTCTTGACCTCTCGCTCTATCTTAAACCCATTTTTATTTTGGGAATTAACTTGGCGTGTTTCGAAGTATGTGTCCACAACTTTCCTCTAAGACATGCTAAAACACTTCTATTTGATTTGAAAGTTCTGTGCTGATTTGTCAAGGCGGTTAAAAGTTAAAAGAGCATTTTAAAATGAAGGAATGTATACGATATCTTCAAGTGATTTTTTGTAGAAAAGGCTAGTAATAATAACTAATGGAATGGCACTTCTTTTTGCATCGAAACATAGACCACATTCTTCTATATGTGTCCCACATTAGCCGACGTAGATTTGCTATACTTTTAAATCTAAGGTATACATCTGACAGGAGTAGTGGATATTCGAGGACTTCAACTGGCATGTGTAACCTGATTGGCTGATGAGTCTCAGAAGACTGTGCGTTTCACAGATGAAATCTTAGTGAAGCCATCAGGGTTGGGGGTGAGGGGGAGGGACAAAGGGAGGATTGGGATGTCGCCAGAGGGGTGAAAATACAACCGCGCCCCCTAATAAAAATGGTTATTTAGCCACTGGATCTGCTGCAGACAGCATGAAAATATTTTTGTTTCCATGCCCCTTTTTCCCTCATCCATCCCTAATCCTGGTACTGGTATGTACTAATCTAAAGGTATGATTGAGGGGCATGCTTGATGCTTAAATGGTTTTGTATACAGTCCTCTGGGGGAGCTGCATTTTATATATAAAACATCTGTGGGGTTTGCATATAATTATGCCATTACAGAAAACTGCAAATTTACACACACACTCCAGGTTAAGGGTTTTTGTGGTTAACCCTAACTCAGTATTAAAGACGCCTGAAATTGGCCAGTTATGTTTATGTTCACAGTCTAATATAGGGACAACAGTTGCACATCAAACAGCATGAAAAAGCCAAAGCTAATTCCTTGTCCTCTGTGATTTCTTTTCTTTGCGAAGGATGACTAGTCACGTACAGTCAACACATGTTTCGTCAACCAAACTCTGCCCTTTTTCAAGGCTAAGTCAATGCTTCAACAGGACAGGCTGTCCTTTTACACAGATGAAACATGAAATAAAACTTAAGCATGTTAAACTTTCAAAGAATATTTGAATTTTCTTCTGGACCATTGTTGACAATTGTGAGAGCACAATCCTCCACTTTCCTTTAGATATTGGCCTTAGTCTACAGGGCTCCTTTGAGCAAGGACAGTGCCTCCAAGTAGACATGAGCCACCCCGAGCATGTGCCAGGTGTTTAAGGCAGCAGCAGAACTGTGCTAGGAGGTCTGGCCTTCCTCCACTGCCTGGTGCACTGCAGCAGTAGCAGCGAGCCCTCTTATTTGGACAAGAGAGTGATTGTGTTGGTTTCTAAGGGAAGCAGTGCGGGTCCTGACAGTCATGTGCGAACAAGAGAAGCTTGTCCTGTTGAGTGTCATTACCCATTCAGCAACAGTGATTGGCCTCAGGAACACTAAAGCACCCAGCTGACTTGTACCACTCTCCTTTCTAGCCATCCCATTCCAGGCGGTGCATGGAGGCAAAAACACATAGGAACCCTCCACATCTTCCTCTAGTTGAAGGTGTCTCCCCCACGCACCTCAGGATCTACAGCTACTGTCTGATCACACACAAGCTGTGGCCACGCACTAGCCATACCTACCTCGCTGCCTGGATCCTATAGTCTGCATTTAATCTCATCGCCACCTTAGTGGGCTCTGGTGGCCAATCCCAACTCTATAGGGGGTTGGGGGATCTAGTGACTCACTCAATAGGGGGCTCTCTTAGCAGTTGGATTCCATCAATTGTTGCCCTTCTTCTAGGGGGTGTTTTATTACTCAGACAGCTCAAGAGAACCCCCAAACCCAGATGCAGGATTCTTATAGCACTTTGAGTCCGAGGGTGCACCTACTCCACAGAAGAATGGCCGATCGATGAGCACGTCAGACTCCTCCCTAATGCCCTCCATCTGACTATATCCTTTACTTGTTATTCGTCCGTCAGTCAAAACATCTTTATTCTGCTTATCTCAAGCCATAAAAGCACAGAATAAAACAGCACAGTAATAAAACTGCATAAAAGAATACTAAAAACGTAATTAAAAGCGGGTCAAACCCAATTCACAGGGTCACCAAAGTCCATATAGCAGAAACATTTATCACACACCATATATAGATTTCTGATCCTAAATGCACAAGGAATAAAGTTTATCACTTCTACACAAAGATCCACCTCATACAGCCTTTGCAAATAAAGCAATGCTTCAATAAGCGATTTAATATTGCAAAAGCAAAGAATTGGATTTAGGAAGCGCTTCCGGAGATTAAATTAAAAGTGACAAAACAGACTAAAGTGCATAGTTCTTTGCTTTGATAAAGCATCCCAAGGGCAGTGTGGCAGAGGTGTTCACCAATCGTCATCTTTGGGAAAGACCACTAATAAATCAAGGAGATTAAAACGAAACCTGGTAAGCAAAAACCTACGTCTTGCATACGAAATTGAGAACAAATAAAATTCACAACCCAGCAATGTTTTAATAAAGTTATAGCTGGCCCTAATACTTAGTTTGTCAACGTCTGCCTGGTGGAGCCTATTCTGTCTTTCCCTGAATACGTCCTTCCCCAAGGCCATCAGAGTTGGATACAGGTCTGCAAAACCCAAGTCCATAAACCCCTCGCTAACATACATAATCCAGGGCATCGCCAAAGCATGATCCAAGGAGAGACAATCTAAACCTATTAGTCATTTATTTAAATCGTAATGTCCAATCAAGCGCTTTAAAATTACGAACATACAGAACATCGGATTTAGCAGAATCTATAGACAGGATTAAAATATAACAAAATGCAAGGTCATAATATTACTAATGCAACAATGACCTAGAAATGGGGCAACACTGGCTAATACCTAATTGCTATTAGCAACGGCTGAATTTTTTTCTAATTTCCTGTTTTATCTCATAATACTTAGGATAGATATACAGAACATGAACCATAATCTCAATTTTCATTAAGTTAAATTTACTCAATTGTTCATGGCGTGGAAAACCCAGCTTCACATATTTCTGCCATTGGGTTACTCATAGGCAGATTTTTTTTTAAACTGCGCCTATCTTCCTCAAGTTCACATTTTAAGTAAGATCTCATCCTATTTATGCGATTTGGAAAGACACAATTTTGACACACAGCTCCGGCAAGTGAGATAAATCATACTTCTGGTGACAGTCAATATTTAAGAAGACAATTATGGCTTCGAAGAGCAGCTATCCTTTACACAGAAAACATGGGGACGCTAATTATGCATGCATCACAATAGGGGTTTTCTCAAAATTTAAACAATGTGCATCTAATAAAGTGCATTAGTCTCCTAGTAGCCATCCGTCTGTCTATTCATCTATTCATCCGTCTATCTATCTCTGTCTGTCTGTCTATCCTTAACTGAATAGATACTGATATCCTATCCGGAGCAAGACAAGTGATCCCAAATCGTTCAATGTACTGGATCTTGTAGAAGTTATCACTTCAATGCCTCCATTGCAAGAAGCCCTCCAGGGCCCTCTAGAAGACCCGTGGCGGCCTCCACTTCACTCAGCTTCCAGTAGGGTCCTTAGGGCATTCAGGCAGTGCCAGAAGGACTGGTCGGACCACCAGCGTAGCTAGGGGGGGGCGAGGGGGGCGGTGCGCCCCGGGCTGCACTATTTTGAGGGCGGATGCCGCACGGCACTGTCCTGTTGCGGCGGCCTTTATAATTTATTTGGGGACATTGACTTCTGTCAGTCTGAGTCAGTGTCCTCAAATAAATTATAAAGGCCGCCGCAACGGGCCAGTGCCACGCGGCCGCCGTTTTGCAAGCACTGCTCCCAGCATGCTTGAGGGCCTGCTTCTGTTGCAATCATGCTGTTCCTCTGAGCAGCAGCAGTGCGCACTGCACCGCACGTGACTTCCTGGCTGCTCCATGCGGCGTTAGCGGGTGTCCTGATAGTGCGCTGGGCCGGCCGGGGTCACTGAGCCACGCTGTGACGAAGAGACTGCAAACTGGCTCACTTGCTTGCTTAGCCTCACTAGTTTGTGGGCCCGGGCGCTGGAGCTAAATTATTGGCCACGTCGATTCTGGTCCTTCACGCGCCCACCGCGTCGGTCCGAGATGGTTCTGTAGTGGCGCATACTAGTTGATGCACGTCACGTCATGACGTGACGTGCGGCGGCCATCTTAGAGATGCGCGCGCAGCCTGCAGACGAGGCGCGAGTTCCGAGAGGAACACAGCGCCGGCTCGGCGCTCTTCAGTAGGGATATAATAAGTTACATTAAAGAGTGTTATCTACCAACATCGGCTCAGTGCTTCATTGGCAATAGCATCATTACAGTGGCGACGAGGTCGGGACGCGACCAGAACCCTCGTGGGAGACTCACCAAGCCAGGCAGGCAGACCCTGGAAGAGCAGCAAGGACCGGTGAGGACACAAGACACGTGAAGCACCAATGAGCACAGCTAGGACTGGTGACACAGATAAGTACCTATAAAGGAAAGATACACAAACTGAAGAGCGTGGCAGAGCCACAACCAACGAACAGAGAAGCCAGCAGGGGGGGCGGTGCACACTACATGCACAAGCTACAAGAAAAAAAATTGGAAAAAGCGCGCCAAACAAGAAAAAAACGGCCCCACTACACTAGAGGCAGCGAGCTGGCAACCACAAAGCAAGAGGAGGGGGCTGACACCGAGAGTCCCCGGGCACAACCCTACAAAGCAGAAACAGACGGCACCCCAGGCAGCCCCACTAGCAAAGCAGACAGTACGTCCACGGGCAAGGGAGAGAGAATGAGCACACCAGCAGGGTACGCCATAGCGCCGGTCCAGTTACTACCAAAACCAGGGGAACCATTGATGAAATGGGAGGACTGGCGTGAATACATAGACAACTTTATAGGGGTTCTGGAGGATGAAAACGAAGAAGAATTCACCTCCAAAAGGAAAAAACGCATATTACTACTGAATCTGGGACCAGAAGGACTCAGGATATACAAGAGCCTGGTGCCCAAACAAAGAGATAGCACGGACGATGATGTATACGCCCATGCCCTTGATGACCTAAACGAACATTACCGGCCCACTGTATGTGTCTCAGTCGACAGATTCAACTTCCAGCAGAGGAAGCAACGATCGGGAGAGTCGATCGAGGAATATGTGGCAGCCCTGAAGAAATTAGCGACCACGTGCAGGTACAAAGAGTGGGAGGAGGAGTTTATCAAAGACCAGATAGTGATGCATACCTCCAGCACAAACGTCCAGGACAAGCTATGGGCGAGTGGAGACACCACACTCAAAGACGTGATGGTCATCGTCAAGAGGGCGGAGCTGGCACGCAGGTGCGCCGATGCTACCAAGAAAGACACAGCACCCGGCACCATGGTGAACAAAGTGTACGAAGAGGGACCGCGGAGAGACCAGAAATACAAGGGCCCAGAGAGGAAAGGTTACAACAAGGGGCAAAGCAGTGCCGGACAGCAAGGACGACATCCCAACAACGACACAAGGAAGACGTGCTACAGGTGCGGGAGTTGGTCACATGAGGCACACGACAGGAGATGTCCTGCGTTCAGGGCCAAGTGCATGCACTGTGGCATCATCGGCCATTACGAGAAGGTGTGCCGGAAGAAATTGTCGAAGAATGCGGTGCGATACGTCGACCAGGAAGAGGAGAACCAGGAGGAGAGCCAGGATGAAGAAGTCGTCACAGTCTTGTGCATTTATGATCAGATCTTAAGCGTAGAGGGGAAGAGGACAACTAAACCTGTTCTGGAAATGAAGATGGGTGGAATAGCCGTCGAGGTGGTGGCAGACACCGGCTCACCCTTCACCATCGTACCAAGAGCGGTGTGGAACGACACGTTCAAACCCAAACTAGGACCAGAGTTGGAGAAACTGGATATCCGACCAGTCACATATAACGGCGACCGCATCCCCATGGCGGGGTTCCGGCTCCTAGAGTTCGAGTTCAGAGGCCGTTCAGCGATGTGTAAGCTATATGTCTCAGAGAAGGGACCGTCTGTGCTGGGATGGTTGGACCAGGGTGACTTGGGAATAAAACTGGACCCTGGAGGAAAAGAACAGATCCTGATCACTGAACCGGACACCTGGCCCAATTTGACGAGATGGAAGGAAAGTTATCCAAAGGTATTCGGAGGCACAGTAGGGAAACTGGAGAGGTTCCAACACAAGATTATACTCAAGGATGACGCCAGTCCGGTGGCCCACAAAGTAAGGAATGTACCAATAGCTGTAAGGGAGGCAGTCCAAACAGAACTTCAAGACTTGGAAAAGAAAGGGATAATTGAACCTATCACCTGTGCAGAATGGCTCGCACCGTTGGTGGTAGTCATGAAGCCAAATGGAAAGGTCAGGCTCTGTGTTGACCTGAGGGAGCTAAACAAGAACATTGTCGTGGAAAAATTCCCCCTCCCGAGAATCGAGGAAATGTTGGCAAGAACAAGAGGGGTCAAGTGGTGCTCCACCATCGATTTGACCTCCGCTTACCACCAAATAGAATTACACCCAGACAGCAGGAAACTCACCTCGTTCATCACCCCATTCGGCTGCTACCAGTTCCGCCGCATGCCGTTTGGACTGGCCTCGGCAGCCGCCGTGTTCCAGAAACTAATGCACCAGCTGTTTAAGGACATAACGGGCATACAATATTTCCAGGACGACATCCTGGTGATGGGGCGAGACAAATTAGACCATGATCAGAAGCTGGAGAAGGTACTGAAAACTCTGGAAACCAAAGGCCTCACGGCTGAGTGGGAAAAATGCCGACTGGGTCTGGAGTCAGTGACCTATTTGGGCCATGAGATTGGGGCCCAAGGCATCACGCCAAAGGCAGGAAACGTGAAGGCAATCGCTGAGGCTCCGCCACCCGCCAACAAAGAGGAGGTTAGATTGTTTTTGGGTATGGCGGAGTACTATAGCAAATTTGTGGTTCACTTTGCTTCCAAGACTCACCACATGAGGATGCTGACCAGGGAGAACACCTGCTTCCAATGGACACCAGAGGCACAAAGTGAGTTCGACATGATCAAAAAGGATGTCACAGGAGCAGTACCGCTGAAGGGATATGACCCACAGGGTGTCACAGTACTCACGACTGATGCCAGCGATAAGGGATTAGGTGCAGTACTAATGCAAGATCGTGGACAGGGGCAGATGGAGACGATCAGCTTCGCTTCTCGGACATTAACAGCCACAGAAAGCAAGTACAGCGTAATCGAGAAGGAGATGTTGGCCGTGGTGTGGGCCACGTCGAGATTTCGGCAGTTCTTATGGGGAACCCGATTCTTGCTCAGGACAGACCATAAGCCCTTGGTGAAGGTATTGACATCTAGTGGGCACGCCAACGCAACCCCCAGGATATCTAAAATGACATTGAAGTTACTTGAGTTCAGGTATGACGTGGAGTATATTCCTGGAAATCGAAATCGGGTAGCAGACTACCTGAGCAGGGCAGCGGCCATGGAGCCAGGCGAAGAGGACCCCACGGACCACAGTGAATTGGTAGCCCTGGTAGAGGACAAGGAGAAGATAATCAGCTACCAGGAGTGGATGGATGAATACGAGGAGGACAATGTCATGAAGGAAGTGAAAACAAACATTGTCAAGGGCTGGCCGGACAAACGACATGTGAATGAACATCTCAAGCCATACTATGAAGTGAGGGGACAGAGGAGTGTTTGTATATAGAGGGGACAAGGTGATCCCCCCGAGGAACCTGATCAATAAGCTACTGGACATGCTACACGAGGGACACCTTGGCATTGGAAAGTTGAAGTTAAGAGCAAAACAGAACTATTGGTGGCCCGGCATGGACATAAGAGCTGAGAGGCACGTCAGGGAATGCCCCCAGTGCCAAGGAGCCGACAAAACGCTCAAACCACTGCGTCCTGCACTAGGACAGTTTGAGATTCCACAGAACCCGTGGGAGGAATTATCCATAGACATATTGGGGCCCATTCTTGATGACCAAGGCACTCAGAAATATGTATGCGTTCTCAATGATCGATACTCCAAATGGCCGGAGGTGAAGGTGGATGAGACCATGGACACCGAGAACATTCTAAGATTCTTGTCAGACACATTCGTGAGGGAGGGCATTCCCAAAGCCATCCTCAGTGACAACGGCCCCCAATTCACGTCCGACAGGTGGAACCAATTCATGCAGAGGAACGGCATCACGAGCAAACACACAGCCATCTATCATCCAGCCGGGAATGGCTTGGTGGAACGTTTTAACAGGGTGGTGATGGGTGCCGTACAAGCTGCAATCTCAGGCAACAAGGATTGGGAGAAAGCCATAGAGAACATGGTATGGGCTTACAGGATAACCCCAACCGGAACTGGATATAGTCCGTTTCAGATTTTGAGAGGGCGTGAGCCCTTCACCCATGACAATCGGGTTTGGAAAGAAAAAGTTATCACCAGTGAGTGGTCTCCTGCGATAGTACGTGCCAACCTGGAAAGGGCGCAGTCTATATATACCAACCACTACAACAAAAGGAAGAATGTGAAGGGAGCAAGATTAGAGCAGGGCGAGTGGGTAAGAGTGAAGCTGGCAACGTTACAGAAGAAGGGCGACAGTAAATATAGCAGGCCCATGCAAGTCAAAGAGGTATATGATCGGGCGGCCTTACTCAGTGATGGGAATGTATGGTCCCAAGATCGCATGGCCAAGTGCAACAAGATCCTACAATGGAGACAGACGGGAAACGACAGGGGAGACGGAGATGAACAGGACATTGAGCCGGGACAAGAAGCCGACGTGCCGCAAGAAGGTAGAGATGCTGGAGAAGGACTTACAGAGGAAAGTAGCGTAAATGATCACCAAGGAACAGATGGGGATTCACGGAAGAGGAACACAGAAGGAGCGGCAGCTGGAAGGAGAGAGGAAAGTAGTGAGGAGGTGCGGAACCAAGACCCTCCGGAGAACACTGCCAGAGTGACCAGGAGCGGTAGGACTGTGATGAGGCCCTCCAGGTATCGTGATTTTGAAATGGACAGTGAACTGTAAGTGACTTTATTGTTGGGTGAAAAAGGGGAGATATGTAGTGGCGCATACTAGTTGATGCACGTCACGTCATGACGTGACGTGCGGCGGCCATCTTAGAGATGCGCGCGCAGCCTGCAGACGAGGCGCGAGTTCCGAGAGGAACACAGCGCCGGCTCGGCGCTCTTCAGTAGGGATATAATAAGTTACATTAAAGAGTGTTATCTACCAACATCGGCTCAGTGCTTCATTGGCAATAGCATCATTACAGGTTCCCGCTTTAATCTTTTCTCTGCTCCTCATGAAATGTAAGCAGCCCGGGCCCGGTGTTTATGACATTGCACAGCCCCTCCGCTCATATAAACTCTCTGCATTTTATCAGTTCATACAACGAGGGAGCAGCCATCCGGTCCGGTAAGCCACTCCGACATTTCTGGGCATGTCTTGGTTGCCACATGGGGGTTGATTCGCAGTAAAATCCTCCAGCTTCATTCTCACAAAACAAGTCCAATATAAAATGGAGAAAATTCACTTGTGAATTTACTTCTGTGTTCAGCTTTTCGAAAAAAAAATGGAGAATTTCAGAAACCACCAAAAAAATAGACTGCTCTTTGTATTAATTGAAAATATTCTTGATACATGTTTATCTTAAAGGTATGTGTTCGTACTGTGTATATAAAGGAGTAGGTAAAGAAATATTATACAGGTTTGTAGCAGCAGAAACAGCACCCAAGCTGCACTCAGCTTCATGCTTCTGCAAGTCATTTACCACCACCTTCTGAGCAACTTTAGTAAAACCGATTCCTAAATAAGTGGGCACAGGCCTGAGGATATGCAGGGGTGACGTGAGAAGGAGTGACGTAAGGAGAATGAAGTTAGAAAGACAGGTAATGATTTTATAAAACTATAGACGCGATACCCCTAGATATGTCACTCGAGCCGGCTGAGTCATTCAGAACACCCTTTGGTGGCCAGAGAGGTTCATTCGCAGCCCCAGACCACGGACCTGGTCTGACTGTGAAGTTGAGCTGGCTGGGCCTGAGCCTGCCTGATGCAGTCGGCCGGTCACCACAGGGAGAGGGGGCAGGTGACTGGCGTCGCCTGAAATCATTACATGCAGCTGCTCTCGAGCTGTCCTCCTGCTGAATTAACTTCAAGTAAGAGTGAGCCTAACACCGGAGTCAGTGAGGGGCATAAAAGAAGAGTTATTGTGGTAATAAACTTGTGAATTTGTGCTCGGCTTGCCTTCCATCCGCAACCAAGTCACACCTACATTTGCAGCCACTTATACATGCACGGCCAGTCAGTGACACGCACACACAACATTCACGGCACAACAGTTTTCTCGGAGTGGCAGGCTGATGTAACATGATTTTGCTATGCTGGCTTAAACGTTCACTTGACACAGTTTTACAGATGCCACTACACGATACTTTTCTCTTGAAACTGGCGAAAGTAGTATTCTAAAGGAAACTTTCAAATTATGTTTTCCATGTTAATCATTACAATTTTAAAATACTCATATTGTAACCTGGTACAGTTTAGCAGTGGTGATGGACCAGATGTTGCTTTCTTGAAAATGGAACAGGGATTCCGAGTATTTTTGGTGGCGCCCCTCTGAGATTACCACGCTTTGTCATTGATTAACTGTTTTGGCTTAACAAACCATTTGTTTTAACTGAAATGTGTACTAGACATAACATTCTATTTCATTAAACTATAGTAATTCTTCCAAAACATGTATGTTATTGGTTATTACGATGCCAGATATATCTGCCAAGTGACCCTGTTGGCAAAGAAAAGTAGGCCAGTGATCTTGTGTAGGCACTTTAGGAGCATTGGGTAGTTTGAGCCAGTTTTCATACCACAACATGGGCTAATTTGTGAAAACGATCTTACTACTTGGGTATAACTGTTGATCTCTATTCAGTTTTTGGTTCTCTAACATGCATCACTAAAAGTGCTACACATAAGACATTTATATGTCACACATTCGACGACTGAATATATGGCTATGTCACACATAAGCAGTCTCAAACTTTGACAGCTACGTATTAGGTCACCTGAATTACTCCAGTTAGTTTACACAAGAGGCATGTTCTTCTTCCAAAATGCCGGGGTTAATTTGTTTCTCATTTAGAATGAATATTATGTATGTGTGAGAATGATGTGTGCTGGTTTCCAGCTGCACCAGAGTCCAAAAGCCAAGCTGTTAGTAGACCATGAAATATGATATTGTGCTGCTCAATTTTAATGCAATTGCTGAAAACGTTTGTCTAACCAGATAGAAACATAATACAGTACTGGTTGGTGCAATGGTAAACAGTGGCGACTGTATTTTAATGCTGTGAGGTCTCAGCCTGCTACAGAAAGCACTGTGAATTTGCTATAAACTTTGCTTTTTAGGCAATTGCACAGTCATGAATGATCAGATCAATAAGATCCTCCTCTGAGCAGCTGCAGTGCCTGCATGCCCTCCGTTACTGAGAACTTCAGTCACGCAGTCTATCTCCGGTTATTGGCTCTGGCCTTGGGCACAGTGACAAACCGGCACAGTAACAGGGGCAGTGTTTTAAATGGGCCTGCACTTCAAAATACTCTTCTCTTCAGTAATGGAACTTTTGTTTAGCAGTACAGAGGTGTTAAAAGTACTACAATGTTCCACGTATATTGAGCAGTTTTTGGACAACACACAGTGTCAAGTAAACTCTGGTGATTTACCTGCTGGAGAGAGATGGGAGTTTAATCTAGTGGCAGGATTCATTTGTGTGAGGTAGCTCAGGTGGTTAATATCATAGCTGCCATTCGTATTGCTAATGTGACATTTCCATTGATGTAGTGACCTATGAAAGACATTTCACAGCGAAATGGGACACTTCAAAAACATTTTATACTGTGTTAAAATAATGAGTTGCATATTCATTGTGCTTTAAGTCATAGGCTGGGACATCGTAGCACTTTAAATACAGAAGTCGTAAACCACGACTCCTTACCCACCACCACCAGTAATCTATTCCTTTACTGTCTGGTTACACTAATCTCTAGTAACTGAATTAATCAATAAAATATCATAATGCAAACAAATGCATTTCCTACCGATTACTTTAACTTGGATTTATCTTTAAACATATAGTGTGCCTTTATTTTATATGCTGTTACCTGAAGGTGAAGACAATGGAAACTTGGGACAGAATACAAATTATTTGTACTTCCAGCTTTGTTTTTAACTTATTGCCCCTCCCAACCCTCTTCCCCCTCATCCGGCCTGGTAATGCCCCAACTGCAGAAATCAAGTTAGTCTAGTGATCAGGTGCATTGGACTCACCTGTAGTATCCTGAAGGTGCTGCCAAGGGAATTTTGGTCAAACCCATTGTGGTGGATTGGTCTGCAGATATTGCTGAGGTCATGGACGGGGCAGATAGGGGACAAGGGTCCTGCACTAACTGTGATGTTATGAGTGAGATGTCACAAACAGGGTAGGTAGAACTGATGTAAGTTTTGGGTTTCCTTCTGCTATTCCTTCATCGGCGCAGCTAGGTGGGGGCAGTCTGCCCTAGGCAGCACTATTTTGGGGACGTGGGCTGTCTAGCCCTGGGCCGTGTCATGTATGTGCATGTAACTTGATTGATCGAGGTAACTATTAGCGGCGATACTACGTGTCTCTCGGACCTCTTTCAGGTGCTCGCCGCCCTTTTCCCCCAACAACCCCCCAGGGGGGGCGGCAATCTGAAGGATAGCCCCGGGCGCCACAAGCTCTAGCTACGCCCCTGGGTCGGACAGCTCAGTCTGATTGATGTTTTTAGGGCTTTTTGTGGGACTGATTTGTGATCGGATGGACCAGTTTTTACTGTTGATTTCCCTGATATTACTACAAACATTGCTTGCAGCAAACACAAATGCATGCAGTTTTCCATACTCTGCAAAACGCCTTCACAGCGTGCCTTTATAGGTTCAAAACCGCCCTGATGAATAAGTTACTTACATTTGGAAACATTTTTTTTCTGGTGGATACTCAAATCTCAGATTCCTCACCTAGTAATGTAATCCCGGCCGTCAGACTGGATCTGTATATTTTCACAGCAGTTATTCTGCGCGCGGCTAAGCGACACCCAGACACGTTGATATCAGTTGCCTTCTGGACTGTCTGCACCCTCAGATGCAGAGCCCATGGGTAACTGGTGCGACCAATGTGCATATCTCTAGACTGGAACTTTTTTAAATGGAAAAGAGTCCAGTTCACAAAACAGGGGTGAGGAATCTCAGGTTATAGTATCCATCAGAAAGATTGTTGCCAAAGGGAATTAACTTGTACTTCTGATCGATACTTCTAATCACAGATTCCTCACCTTGTGACAAGATATCATAGCGGTAATCCCCAAGGTAGTTGATCTGTGAACTGGCTCAAACCAAAAAGTCCTGCAGGATCAAGCATGCAAAATGTCCCTCTCGAAAGACATGAATGTAGAGGCAGTAGTGTTTCATGGACATGTGTATGTAATAACGCCCAAAGAAAGAAGTCCAGGGCAGCCACTACACCACCCAGGCTGGGCACCATGACCATCTTTTTCAAATTCTAGTTTTTTTTTTTTTTATTTCAAAGTATTTTATTAATTTTATAAGCAAGTATATTAGCATTATGGTGGTCCTGCATCATCAAATATTTGCCTTCAGTGGAGAGATCAGCAATATAATCATCTATGTCTGAAATATTGCTCCCCATAAATCAGGCTGCAATTCCTTCGGGGTCGGGCGGGACTTAAGAAGTATCCCACGTCCAGGGTAAGGAGGCCTCAATGTCGAGGAAGGAATTCACTCTGTGGCAGCAGCGGTGCGTCCATTGGGGCGTAGGGGCATAGCCCCACTAAGCCTGTTGGACGCACCGGCTGCGGCTGCAGAGAGAGTGCACAGGGGGTGGGGCTGGGGCTGGGTTACAATTACCATCAGTGTCAGTGACTCTGCTGCGCATCATAATGTCGGGCGGAAACTTGCCCGCGCATGCGCGTTAGCAGCCAAGTTGAGTGAGAGGACCGAAGGGGCCAGGGGGTGTGTCGCTGGCTGGGCCCCGTCGTTGAGAAGGCGACAGGGCGAGTAGTGTGTGTGACCCCCTAGCCAATCCTGGCGCTTATGCAGCGCCAGGATTGGCTGGACTGGGCAGGTTCAGCACTCTTACCAGTCATGGACAAGCACTGTGACTTCAGCATATGAAGCCATTCAGTGATTGGCCATGCAATGACGTGCACGCCGTGACGTTTCCCCGGTGCAGACCAGGCAGCAGACCGTCACTTCACTTGACTCACTCTGTTCGTCGTTGTTGGACCGTCACGTAAGTAAAGTTAGTACTCTCAGTCAGTCTCACTGTCATCATTCACTGAATCACTCATCACGTGGGGAGGGCGGTGATTGTTTCTCAGTGTGTCGCCGCGTGTAGCCGCCAGTGCCCAGGGCCTGCCTGAGTGAGGCCTAGGCTTAGCGTAGGCCTCAGGCAGGCCCTGGCTAAACTTGCTGCCTACACTCCGTTTCTCCTCCTCGGCCCTTCCTCCTGTAATCATGCCCATCACCCTGGCCGGACCCGTGGACTAGATCGGGAGTGTTAAAAGCGGTAGTGTGCTGTGCAGAGTTGTACCTATTGTTTGCCGAGACCCGAATTTGTTTTGTGCTTCATTCATTTTACATCGATCTGATTTGTGCATGGTGTTCACACAAGAGCACGCACTAAAGTCTTGTTTGGTAAATATTTTGCCCTTAAAGGGGCGGATTGCCGGTCCTGAATTAAACCTGCTGTAGAGTGTTTGTTTGAATGCACGTGGTATTACGATATGCTTTAAAACATGCAAGAGATCTAAAATGCAGTTGCGGTGCCTGTACTAAACTTCCTTCACAACTAAACTGACTTTTTATCCGTCTATGAGGAGTAAATCCCTGATCGTTTTAATAGTTGGTGAAGTCCCTGCAGCTTTCGGCCAAATGCCTGGCTCCCCCTCAATGTTTACCTCATAAAACTGTGGAGTGCTATCAAAGCCAAGTCTGACGTACTGGCGACAGCACCCCTCTCTCCAACACAACCACCCTCTCCATAGTAGTTTTGAAAAGAAAAATACATTCAGCAGCTTAATTGTCCTCCACAGAACTGTAGTTTACAAGCAGATAACGTAAGCGGGGGTGCAGCTGCCCTGCGCGTGACACTGACAGGAAGCACAATATGACATTTGGGATCCCCTTGCTCTTGTCAATTGATCTTATTACATTTACTGGTTTGCTGGGCTTCCCCTGAGGTAGTTGTTCTAAGTCCGGTATGTTATTTGTAAAGTTGATGTGACTTGTGAAGCCAGCCACTTCCACACCCAGGGCAAGGCAGCTCCCCTCTCTCCGCAGTCAGACACTGCCTGCCTGGGTTTGTTCATCTTAGCTGGAGAGCTACTGAAAACTTTGCTTTTAACGTAAACAGCTCTGGGCGTTTATCACTGCAGTGCCAACGTCATAGTGGCTCACTAGCCGCCGATAGTAAGATAGTGCCTGTGTAAGACGAGACTACCAAGCAGCATCAAATCATGGCACAGGAAGCGCATAACGTGGCCTTGTCGCTCTGCGGTCTGCACTAACTGTGGCTTGTTACACTGGAAACGGTAACAGTCTCCTGCCAGTCAGTTGATTATAAAAACGTGTTAGTAGTTGTCTGTGCTGTTTACATCTTTGATGAACACTTTGAGGAAGTAGGTGCGTTGAACGTGTTTCTTTGGCTCGGTGCGTTTTTTTTTAGCGTGCTTGAAAGTGAAGCTTTCAGTGCCAGATGCCGCCGTTCCTGGGGGGACCCTGCTTTTAATATTCCAGCGAGCTTTCTGGTATCTTCTCCACAGGGAAGTTCAGCTGGCCGCGGTAAAACTGTAGAGTGATTGTGTTTTTCCCACGTTCATACTGTCTACCTGTGTTTTTCCTTCATTCATTCATGGCACACATTGAGGTGATTAGTCACGACCGACGAACTCAATCAATCAATCAATCAATCAAAGACATTTATAGAGCGCACTACTCACCCGGAGGGTCTCAAGGCGCTAGGGGGGGGGGGGTGCTGCTACTGCTCGAACAGCCAGGTCTTGAGCTTCTTCCTGAAGGAGAGGTGGTCCTGGGTCAGCTCTATTAATTAACCAATTCAAAGGTATCTGTTCTCCAAGCTGTTGTGTTAGCAAAATTAGAAATCTGTATTTTTTTTGCACTTGCACTGTGAAGAATCGAAACACATTGAATGTACCCTAAGAGCCCACGCTACACCCCCGGTTTTGGTGGTGTTAATCAAGTGGAATTTGAAGGGTGTTCAGATTCTGAGCTTATTACAAAACCTCATCTTTTTAACATACATCCTGTCATTCAGGTTGTCGGAAATTAAACAGTGTGATATTGATTTATTACGTCTATTTGCTAGAAATTGCAGAGCTGTGTGTTATCGTCGCAGGGGGCGCAGGTTCGGACGACGGTGCTTTGTGGTGTATGTGCGCGCAGCACCTGTCTGTGCCCCCTATGTAGGAAGAGAGTTCCCCCTGATGCAACCTGTGCAGTTGAGCTTCCGCACTGAGGGCCCCTTGTGTAGCTGCTGGTATCTCTTTATTTTGTATGAAAGGTATGCCCTTGCTTTCAGTTTTCAGGCAAGATATTGGCCTTGTGCATTTTGCATGAATAACATTTGTTTCTCCGTTTTCTTTGTGGAGATTTTAGGAGAGAAGAATTTGACCAAACACAAATGTAGACGTGCCACTTGGCGCTCGGATCTCACACATGCGCTGTGGACTCCATTAGACTCGTTCTAAAGACGAGAGTGCTGACTTGCTTGATCACACCGCATTACCAACCTAAGGCAGCGAAGGTTGTTTGACAAGTGCTTTCAAATTTGTCTTTTGTGGAAGTTCTGTAGGTGATGGATAATCGTGACATGGGTTGGCCCTGGTTTACTGGTTTCTAGGAGTTCCAAAAGAGATTCTGGCGCTGTCTGTCTTCTGGGATTGTCCTATGAACTCTACTCCCATATGCATTGTTTTTCTACAACAGCGGCTCGGGTGGGGTTCTCATGATTGGCGAGCTTGGCAGTAAACATCACTGGTTTTGGTTACCACCTGACTTTATACATGCCTGCAATTCTGCTCAGGCAAGAGTTTTGTGCTTCCACTGACAGTGTGCATTTATTCAACTTTTTGCCTTGCGGGAAGCTTATTTGCACTACAACAGCTATGGTGTCAAGCTAATGTTCAAGGTTAAAGGGTTGATATGTTTATTATGAAAAATCACGGTAAAGACAGTAGGCCCTGCATTTATTGTGAGAAGCATGCTAGTTGGTATGGGGCTCTGTCTGTGTGGCTAGCTTTTTTTGTAGGTGGCTGTGTGTGGGTGGCTCTGTGTGTGGGTGGCTCTGTGTGTGGGTGGCGCTGTGTGTGGGTGGCTCTGTGTGTGGGTGGCTCTGTGTGTGGGTGGCTCTGTGTGTGGGTGGCTCGGTGTGTGGGTGGCTCTGTGTGTGGGTGCAACCATTACACTGCTGTGCAACTTCTTCTACTCTTAGAGCTGATATTTCCATGAAAGTCTTATAGTCTGAATTCAGCACCTGAGCATAATAGGACGGAATGTATGAAGCTCTGTGGTTATACTGAATAAGCAGCTACCTATGTTATGCCATCTATTAATGTAATAACTGCACTTTCACAATTGCTTTATTAACCTTCCTGCTTTCTCAAATTTGCTTGAAAATGCACGATTTTTCTTCTTTTTTTTCAAAATCTTCTTGGGGGGGTTACCCCCACAAACCCCCCTTTTGGGGTTCCGGCTCGCTCGCTTCGCTCGCTCGCTACGATGCAGTATGCAAATCACTTTTCGCCCCACCACTTTAAAATCTCACCCACCGCCCCTGCTCTGTGGTCAAGATCAAGTCCGATAATATGATTTTCTTTCAAGTCTAAATGGATGTGGCCAATGTATTGATTGACAGTGGGAATGCACTTGACGTTATGGAAGCTTCTGGCATTGGTAGCAATGACATTCCAGCAGTGAAATGCATATGGCCGCATGTATTCTACAGAGGCATAGTGCTAGAAAAACAATGGTCTGGAATGCAGCTCCAAATGATTTCCAGTCGCTGGGAGTAATTCAAGCCCTCCTTGCACCTCTGTGTTGTTTGTCACTCTAGCACAAGTGTCATTTGAATTAAAATGTTCACTCTCTATTGATATTGAGGGGACAGAAGGTCTCGCTTGGGAGAAATAGTCAACCTCAGTATAAGTCATTTATTTTCTTTCTATTTCAAAAATTATAAAGTGCTAACATTCGGTGTACCTCGTTCCAGTAGTAGAGTGGAGAGATTTTTCAGCGAACATGCTCTTGCGAAAAAAGCACTTTCCGCTTCCCATTTTTAAGCACATTTTCTGGCACGGCCATTTTGAGATATGATCTTTCGCAAATACGCTGTCATTCTCCTTTTCTTTAACTGGGGACGTTACAGGAGGCCTCTGGGGCTACTCTGAGAGTTACGAGTTCTGCCATTAATACCACTTTCCCTCCGAGTCTTTGATGTTAAAATTGCAGCTTTAAACACGGTGGGCCAGAAAGCCCTGCATTTATAATGTGGTCCTTAACAAACTTTAAAATGTTACTTTTCCTTAAACTATTTTGGCTTCTCGGGTGATACCAATATATATGAGAAATTGAAATTTCCAACCATTTTTTTCAATTTCTGATAGAAGGGGACTGCTCTCCTCCCTATATTAAGGCAAAATGAAAGTTAAGTATTTTACCTCAACAGTGCCTATCGATGCAGTTTCTTTAATTGCACACATTTCACGAAGTAAAAAAGACATGTCAAATATCCGGTAGAAGTACATTTTGTAGAAAAAAAATCCCACAACAAAAAATGTTAGCAGATCTTTTTACTCCAAAAATTGAGGTTTTCTGCAGGTAAATTCTGACGGCTGAAAGCTTTTTTGGAAAACTCTGCCTAGGGGACGAAGTTATACGAAATGCACAAAAAGTAGAACCCAAGCTTTGCACTGCAAACCTAGCATGCAAAAACACATAGGGATGTGTGTAATACAGGCTATGGAGTAGTACTTGGGGCTATAGAATTGCCTGACGTTCAAATGATGTGAACTTCACCAACTCCGAAAACGGAATTTTAACTCTCACATCCCCCTCCTCAGATCTGCAAAGAAGGATGCCCTTGTGCGTGGCTGCTAAGGCACCCTTACAAGGTAAACGGAATCAATTAATTTGCAATTCTATTTGTAGCTTTGAAGACTGGTGGGATACACAAAGTTGATGCTAATGTGCTTTTTAATTCGGTCCTGGTTTTAGTCTAAAAACAGCATACTCCAATAATGGACATCTCTTATAATTTAATAATGACCAAGTTATTACAATTTTCACCAGCTTGGAGAAGAAGGAGCATAATTGAGGGGGAAAAGGCCTACAGTATGTATGTGATATTTCTATAGCTAGACCCTAACAGAATTGCAGCGGAGCTCTGTGGCCAAAAGCATGTATGATGCCATCTCAAAGGCCTCTGATAGAATGGTCCATTTTAAAAAGGGAAGCAATTGCTTTGGTGCCCAGGTAAGAGGGATTCACTGGTGGACATGAACAAAGTTTCATAATTATTAAGGCTCTAGAGCGGCTAAAAAGTTGAAATACCTTATCTTCGCAGCTATAAGTGGTCTTCAATCCACTCATTTTGCTACGAGGCAGAAGGTTCAGATGTGAAAAGCTTTGAAGTTTCAGGTCGATGGTCATAACACGTGTGCCAATGTGGAGAGCCCACACTAGTATGAGTGGACATAAATGAAAGATGGGTGTAGGTTGCTGCCACCCGACTCTGGGTTGGTAGGTAGGCAAAGCTCTCTTTTATGGGACACCCTGGCTTTCCCTGCATGCGACTGGCTCTCAAGCCATGTTCCTACAAGGATCTTCCACAGAACTCTTTCTCTGAGGAGTGCATTCAGTAGAACGCCTGGCTCCTTACCGGTAATCTTCATTGCTCTGAGTCCTTACTGATTGAGTACAGTGCTCTGGACCTATAGACATTGTTACCTAGCACAGCCAAAATTCCTAGCTCCAACACAGCCACCAAACTCCCAGGAGCCAGATAACAATGTCTGCAGGCTCAGAACACTTAGTAAGGATTGGACAAGGAGGTAATGATGGATACACTGGGTCTAAAGCAACAAACATGGCCATTACAAGAGTGCTACTTGTCGTGTGCAGGGCCAGGCAGGCCTTTTATTCCAAATGGCGTTTACCCGGTGGGCTGGGGTACCTGGAGGTCGGTTCAGAAAATCCAGCCCACTCCGCGTGCCTTTGTCACGTTCCACAGCTTCCTGAGGTAAATTGCGGCAGGCGCTGGGAGGTTTCAAGGAAGAGAAAGGAAGGAGGAGGTACAGAGAGAGCGATTGGAGGGAGATGAGAAAGAGAAGAGGAGACAGTAGCGGCCGGCACAGGTAAGGGCGGTGAAGCGGTGTGGGGATCGGGTAAGTCAACGTACGACAGGAGATGTAAAATTAAATAAAAAATAAACCCACTTACCGTGTGATCGGCGATGCGGCGAGCACAAGGTAAGTGGTTATATTATATTTTTTATTTCATTTTATTTCTCCAGTCATATGTCGACTTAGAGGACCCCACCCTGCCCAGCTCCAGCTCTGCCCAACCTCCCTTACCTGCGCCGGCCGCCACTCAGAGGAGAGGGGGAGAATGGAAGGACGGAAAGCAAGATTGCGCAAGGAGACAAAGGAAGCAGGGCTGGATCAAGAATTTTAGCCACTGCTGCTTTTGGTTCCCGATTCTGGCCCTGGTCGTAGGTCAACGTCCCTTTTTTGTGGCGGGAATAGGAATCGGCAAATCACCCAGAGTCTTGCAAAAGTGATGTCCCACAAGGATAATGCAGGAAAGGGGAGGAAAGAATAGACGAGGAGGAACAGTGAACAGAAGACAATTTAGTTATCCCATCGAGCGGATGCAGGGGTCACACTGGCACTAGAAAAGCCTGTGACCCCTCATTTGAGTGTTTATGGTTAGCATGCAGAGCAGGACAGGACATACAGTCTAGTAAAATGACGGCATCCCAGTGAGCACAGAATACATTTACTGAATTCATTCCTAACAGTTGCAGCTATCCACCACAGCCCTGATCCACTGCAGGACAAGAATTTCCCACACATTCGTTTGAGACTGCACAATAATGCTGGGCTGTGATGTTTTGCCGATGGGTTGGGGTGGTGGCATGGGAAGAATCTCATGATTTACTGTGCAACTATAGATACTTTGCTGGGCTGTGATGCTGCTAAGGTTGCTTTTCACTGTTCTTGCTTCATTGCTTCTTCTTGCAATAAAAAGATTTTTTTTTAAAGTGAGCCCCCCACACACACACACAAAGAAATCAAGAATCACAAACACACAACACATGCATAGGATTAAACACATCACATGTAGCGTACATACACATGCACACAAACAGACACACAGTTACAGCACACACACACAGAAAGCAAAGCAAGCATCACACACAGAGCACACACACACAAGAAGCACAATGGCTTGCAGCACACACACAGACACAGTAACAACAAACATACAAAGAAGGAATCACAGACAAAACACATGGGAAAAACACAATGACACTCATAGCACATATGGCCTCCCAACCCTTCCCCACCCACACGCTGTACTTGGGCTATAGGAGTCACCTCACCTCCTCACTGAGACGCTGACCGCCGTTTTGTATGCTCAACTGCCTGATCTTTGACCCACCGCACCCACCTCCCTCTATTTTTAGGTGTCTGTTACCTCACTCTATGAGTTTTCGAGAGTCCTTTTGTTAAATCTGTTTTAAAATGGTAAAATAGAGAATGCGTTTGTATCTAGTTCTTTTTGTTCAATTAAATTAATGTAGTTGAAAGCAATTCTTTCCTCAAATACAGACTCACTAAAAAAAAGATACAAGCACACAGCAATGCACAATTAGTATTAGAGTATGTACTTTGCCACAAATGTATGAAGTAACTGAGTCCACCAAAGCACAGAAACACAGAAAAACATAGACAGCCAAAATGTGTAGAAGGTCAGGTACATTAGCACACACAAACAGCCATTGTTTACAAAGAATCATCTAAAAATACACAAAGGTAGAACACACACATAAACAGATAAAAAAAAAAAAAGCAGAGCAATAGTTGGACACACACAGAATGATAAAGAATGAGACACGCAGAATACTGCACACCACGGCGTACACACAGACACGCACAAAAAGCAGGTGTCTGACTTCTCCTTGTCTCTCACACCAAGGGCAGGATTGGGGTCAATAAAGGATTGAACATTGCCAAATCTCTCCATTTTCAGATTGAGTGTGTGGGTGGCGGAGCACCGCCCCGGCCTCGTGCCCCCGGGGCACTGAACCTGATAGTACACAACCAGGAAGTGACCAGAAACTGAACTAATTGGCTAGAGAGCAGCGCGCGCCCCAAACCTTTGATGGGGAATATTTTAGAAACGCACGCGCTCTCTGTCACCCAGTCCGCCTCTCTTTACTTGCACTACTCGTCTTGAGGCGCAAGACTTGTTATCAAGACGAAAACGATACAATTATCTTCCTTGTGCCTATGTCCAACCCTATGATAGGCTCAGGTTAAAAAGTGTGGGGCTATAATTAGCACCTGTGGTTCACAATGACGTCTCGGGAAGTAATGATGCTGTTATGAGTTGTAATAGTCCTTTGTTAAAATAGAACTAGTCTATTTGACAAAAGCACGTTAACATAGCCACGCAGTAATTTGATAAGAACCCTTTTTGGCTTGTTTGTCCCGTTGTACTTTTTTTTGTGAATCACATGTATACTTTCCACATATTATTGTGTAATATAGTGCAGAAACGGCTGAAAGAAACACTATTTTAAAACAGACGCGTGACACTTGCTAGTACATCCTTAAACTGCGTCCAAAGAGTAACAGCACGCTGAGCTGGGTGTATTTTTGGAGCAGTCCGACTTGCTATTAATGCGTGTTTGTTTTCTGCTGGCGTTCTTTATGCAGCTTCAAAGCACACAAGAGCATTTGAAGTTCAATAGGCGATAGAAGGGTTAATGGCGTGGCCATCAGAGAAGAGATTCACAGCCTCACGAATAAAGAGGATGCCGCCAGTGGGAAAGGGGATTATGAGACCCCGAGGCCAGATTTCACACCAATCCATCGTGTTTGCAAATACAAGCAGCTGCAGTGCTAGGACACAAGGTGGCGCCTCTTCGCCTCCTTCGGCCTCAGAGGACGAAATCCTCTGCCTAAAAACAGTGGGAGGACGCCGTCCACCCCAACTTGTCCAGAGTGGTACCTTTTCTTTTTCGCAGTATATAGGGGCATCTCCTCCGCTAAGCTGGAGGAGCATCGCCCCACTTCTCTCAGAGCAGGAAAAAGGAAAAATAAAATAATAACCTTGTTATTATCATTTTATTTTTTGCAGGTTCGGGGCTGGATTACGGCGGGACGGGGCTGGTGGCACAGGGGGAAAGGGTGGTTTGTGAATACTAAGTGCGTATGTCTGCTTGGCCTGCCGTCTGGGGCCGGCCAGTCAGGCGCACTTAGCATGTTCCTCACCAGGTTGTAATCCACAGCCTGGTGGGAAACATGCCAAGGCTCCCTGTCCCCGTCTGAGCGTCGAACCACGGTGTTCAAACCAATCACAACGTTGCAGCGTTGTGATTGGCTATGGGGAGCCTGGGTGCTTCCTTCTTCTGGGTTGAAGCAAAGGAGGAGAGATGGCAGTCAACGACTGTGGGGATGGAGTAAGTGGTTTTCTTTTTTATATTTTGTCCCCCCTCCTGCCACCCCTGTTTCCTGCCAGATGCTACTGACAGTAACAAACCCGACAAGCCTGCCTCCAGAAACTTTTGTAGCAAATACAGGATGCAAATGCGATTGGAGCTAGCACACGAGTGTGACTCTCAAAATAATGGTTATTTTAAGACTTGATGTGTAGACTGCTCAATTAATTTATAGCGAACATATTGTATTCTATAAGTATTTTAACTAGCAGCCCGCCCCGATGTTGTCCGGGGCAGAAGGGGCTGGGGGCAGCACCGCTGCAGGAGACGCGCAGCAGAGCGGCCCGCAGCGGGAGCAGCAGAGCGTACTCACCAGCATCACGTGCGCAGGGTGTTGTTTCCTTGCCCCCGTTTCCTTGCTCCTGGCCGCTTTTGCCCACGCTCCTGTCCACTCTTGGCATGTCGGACTCCGGAGTCTGTCGGTTCGGCGCTCCTGTCCTGCCCGCTTCTGGCCACGCTCCTGTCCGCTCTCCGAGCACTTTACTACTTTACTAAAATGGCGGACCCGTGATTGTGATGTCAGCACGCATAAAACGCACACGCCCACCTCAGACATGGCGCTACTTCCAAGGGACTACTTTATGAAAGAACGTACTTTGCCCTTCTAAGGTATATTTTTTATGGTATATAGCCTATGTCCATCTGCTTACCCTGACGTTTCCTATGATGCATTGGGTGTTTTGATTGGTGCTGTGGTTCCCAAGTTTACCTGGCTCAAAGGATTGTGTTCTCTCTTTATAATAGTAGTATAGATTTGGGCCAACATCCTTCAGCTGCTGAATTCTTTTGCTCAGGAACCTTCATGTATTGGCCTGAGACACTGTCAATCACAGCTTGCAAAAGTCCAGAGGACTATTTCAGTCTCACTTTTGTTCTATTGGCTATTTATGTGTTCTTCCGCCTCCACCGGAATGCACAAGTAACTAATTTACATCTGACATCAATTGGCGAGTTGACCAGTAGCACTGGATAGTGAATACAGATGTATCATCTGAAAACATTTCTGTATCCGAAAATAGTAAATTGTTCTGTTGTATCAATTTTTTTCATATGCTTTTGTCTACACTTTAGTGCAGTAAGTTTGATGTTTGTGCAATGGACACACATTCTTCATCCACAAACCCTTCAAACATCAAACATTTTGCCTTTGCCAAGGCTTGTTTAATATATTGCAAGACAAATTTTAACCCGTTCGCCGCGGGGCTAATTCCCCCGCGGCGCTGAGGGGAGGGGGAACGCGCGCAGCACCGGTGGCGCTGTGCTCACGACGAGCTGAGCTCGTTAGCACCACGCCTGTTTTCAGGCGTGTGAGGCGTGTGAGCGCCGCGCGGGTCATGACGAGCTCAGCTCGTCATGAGCACAGCGCCACCGTGCCTCATGACGAGCTGAGCTCGTGATGAGCACAGAAGGTGTTAAACCATAAAACAGTAATTAAGAAATAGGAAATCTATGAGCCTAATAGTTATTGGATTATTTCTGCAAAATGATTAACTTTCTTTTCACTATATAGATCGCCAGCGAAATTATGCAACACACAATATATTGACCGTAGTGGTGGAAATATAATTAGGGCTACCGGTTTTATGGTATTTGTTTTTTAACATTTCCATCTGTATTTATCCATTTTTATTTTTTGGTCACCTTATTGATATTTATCCATATTTATGTTGTGTTTTCATACTAGAGTGGTAACATAGTATATTTCCACATTTGTTTAACTGATAAATATCCACTCAAACGTTGGTGCCTGTTGCATTTTAGCAATTTTTTTAATTTTTTTTTATTTTACGGAGTTTTATATAGCGCACACTTGAGCCGAATCGGGTATCAGAGCGCCTTATATATATAGCCCCAGTTGCGTTACATGAGGACACATTCAATTTAAAAAAAAGCGGGGAGATTAAGTGATTTGCCCAGAATCACAGGATGTTCAGCTTTGTTGTCGAGACTTGAACCCAGTTCCCCAGATTCGAGGACGGCCGCCCTAGCCATTAGGCCAACTCCTCTCCCCCAAATTAAGCAGCCAATATAGCAAAACACTACCCTACATGTAAATATTAGCATGATATACAAATATTTGTGAAATATTCCTGTATTTAAGGAAATGTCATCCTGTTTTTTAACTCCCATGCTGACTACCTGCTCAGATGATAGCTTAGAATTCATGAAGGACAGGTCGGAAAGTCACTCACATGAAGCACAATTTCCTGTATTTTTCTGCGTTTTAAAATAAATACAGACAGGAAACACATTGTTTTCTGTCTGTATTTATTTATTTATTTATTATGTTTTATAGAGCGCGAACTTGACCTGCGAGGGTATCAGAGCGCTTTACATTGATATACAGTGCTACAAATAAGAAAAGTTTAGTGCAGAAATATACAAGATCAACAAGTAAAGTTACAATCACAAGAAAGTTTGTACTCCCGTAGGACCCAAAGTTCTCGGTGTAAAGAGTTGGTGATCAGGGAAAGTGGTAGTCTTGGATTAGTCAGGCAATGCAGTAGTTGCGAGTATTTAGCTGTAAAAATCAGTAAAAACAGAAAACCGAAAGCCTTAAATATAATCCACGAATCCACAACACCAGGGCTGGAGGAAGATCCTTCTCCTACCTCGCTGTGAACAACTGGAATTCCCGGCCTCGGCCCCTAAGACAATCACCAACGCTGCCGCAATTCAGAAAAAGACCTCAAGACCTGGCTCTTTAACTGAAAAGCAACCCCCCCTCCACTTAGTGCCTTGAGACCCTCACGTGTGAGTAGTCACGCTATATAAGATTCCTGATTGATTGGCTGATATAACTAGTAATTACTCCCCAATTTAAAATTACCTCTAGAAATTGGATGATTTTACACTATCACCCGACTCTAAGAGGCTCATTGGGATTTTTACGGTGGGACTGTCAATGTGACAGAGTAAAAACCTTCTCTACACTGGCACTGTCTGCCACATTTTGCATTCTGCCTGCGTCACACATAGCGGACATTTCTCCCGGAGCAAGATGCTTCAGGGGAAAAATCAGTGTGATAGCATGTCTACCAAGCTGGGGGTAAATTACACGTACAAACATTAGACCTGTCAGTGGCTGCTAGAAGTCCTCTTTCGGGACATCGGGGACATTTTAAGGATGCGGTTTCAACCGAGGTGGAGCCACCAAAAAAATAGAAAAGTGGACCAGCCATCCTAAATCAGCTTCAGCTGGTGGTCTAACAGCATTTCCAGCAGCAATATGCACACCAATGGTCTTTCCCATATGAGAGCTGGTACCAGCTTCTCCATCATGGAACACCTTCCGTGTGTTTAATATAAGGTGACGGAATGCAAAGGGAGTGAGCACTATCTGACCTGTTTTTTGGTACATGTCACATTACCACCTTAAATTAGGTCCTTAGCATGACATCCCATGCCTTTAGACTTGTGGGATGTTGGCACAGGTGGCAGCGGCGGCCCCTCCATTTGAGAAGAGGAGTGTCACCCCCCTGCAGTCAGCGCCGCAAGGGAGAAAAATAAAATGGTAATAAAAGGAATTTATGACCATTTTATTTTTCTCTTTCCCCAGCCAGCTGTGTTTGAGGTGGACCACTGCTGCTGACTGGCAGCAGAGGAGTAGTGCTGACTCCACCAGTTTACACTGTGCATGTCACTTTGGCCAGCTGTCTTGCAACGGACAGCCTGTCATGTGCAGTGTAAACCTCTCCACCCAGATGTCTGAGGCAGCTGGGTGGAAAGCAGGCACAGGCCCCTGGTGCCTGCTGGAGCATCGAGGCAGCCCGTTCCAGCCAATCCCGGCACTGCCGTCATGCAGCTAACACTATCAGTAGCATGAGAGCAGCGTCTGGATTGGGCTGGAGACTCCAATCACTGCAGAGACCACCAACGTCGAAGGACTGAAGAACGAGGAGGACCGGAGGAGGCAAGTCAGTGGAGTGGGTAAGTACGTTTTTATTTTTACATCTTCTGTGAAGTTGTTGGAGCTTTGTCAGCAAGGGAGAGTTTCTGAGAGTTGAGGTGGGCGAGCTTACTTATAGGTGAATAGGGAGGGGTCGCTGTGGGACTTGGCAATGTTTGGCATGCAGTGAAATAAGGGTCATGTTGAAGTATGAGGAGTGAATTCACTTTTTCAATATGGGCTAATCAACAAATCTCCCTCGTCGCTGCTAGTAAAGTGTATATGTTAGCTATATTGTTCAACTCTCTGACAGATACTCGGAGCAAAGGTACCTCTGTCAGGCACAATTCCTGAAAAATATTTTTTTTCTCACAATCAGCTGCAGTCCATGCAGGTGAGAGTGGTGGGGCAAGGTTGGGGGGGGGGGGGGCGGGAGATTTCGACGGATGATGACAAGGGAAAATTAATTATTTATTTAACTATCCCTCATCATTGCCCGTCGAAATTCCCCCACCCGGCCCCACCGCTCTTACCTGCACGGGCCGCGGCTGCTCACAATACACAAAGGGTTCGTGCGTTCTCTTCCTGGCCTGTTGGGGTGGTGGGAGGGGGGATTGGGGAGCGCTTTGCAGCTCACCTGATGAAGGACAGCAGCAACTGCCTTGCTCAGTGCAGGTTTGACTATAAATCTGTTAAAAATGCCATCAATTCTATTATAACAGCAGCGAGTGACAGCCTCTGCAGATCTGAGCTTCCTTGCCAGGGATGTCAGAACCAGCTGTATCTGTTCCAGCCCTGTCCAGCCCTCCCTTTTGTCCAAGCAAACTCTTTGTTATTTTTTTCCATACTGCCATACACAAACTCTTAGGGCCATAGCTGTCCTCTTCAGTGGTTTTTTTGCCCCATTATTCAAATTAATCTTTGCTGTTGGGGTTACATTTAGTAAATTCTGGTATTCCTTTATATAGCGCCTAATGCTTTGGGTTGCCTAATTTGTGAGTGTAATAAGAAGTTTAGTAGAGTGCTGCATGTAAGTTGCTTCAGAGCCCTTTAGAGGTGGGACAGTCAGTATTTTGCGACTGGAGGAAAGGAATCCGATTTCAGAAAGGGGGTCCAATTTCAGCATTATTCAGTTGCCAGTTGGTGCGGCTGGAGTTGCAGACCAAGACCACTGAGTGGTGCATTGGCTGCGGGGTGAAAGAGCAGTGGTGGTGGCAAACTCTGGAAATGTGAGACCGGTGTATAAACTGATCCTTCACCATGTTTGCAAAGCTTTCGGAGAGCAGGGTCCCCACTAGTGAAGGCTGCACTTGGTGAGTCTCGTTTCTTGAGTCATGGGTGACGGGATGCCGGAGTCAACATAGCCAGAGTGGTGCTTTGGCGCACAGCAGTGGTAGTGGATACTGTGTGGATGCAATTGCAGATGCAATGAAGTGTCTTAGGGAAAAACAGTAGGGTGAATTTCTTTGGCATGCAGAGGTGGTTACCCTTCACGTCAGATTGTGTCACAGCACTGAAGGGTGTTGTTTGAAATGGCCCTTTTTGCAGGGTTATCCCCAAAAAATTTTCTTCTCCCTCTTTTGTTTTTCCTGACCTGTGGTTGTTGGCTATAGGACTCTGGGCACTTTTCCACTGCTGATCAGTGCTAAAGTGCATATGCTCCTTGGGTAAATTGTTATTGTGATTCGTTATCCATGATTGGCATATTTGTCTTACCAGTAGGTCCCTAGTAAAGTGCACTGAGTGTGCCAGGACTGGTAACTCAAATGCTACTAGTGGGCTTGCAGCACTGATTGTGCCACCCACATAAGTAGCCCTGAAAAGATGTCTCAGGCCTGCCACTGCAGTGCCTGTGTGCAGTTTCTTAACTGCCATTTCGACCTGACCAGTGTAACACTTGCCAGGCCTTACCCTTCCCTTTTCTTATACCTAAGACACCCCTATGGTAGGCCCAAGGTACCCCCCTGGGAAGTGTGCAGTGTATATAAAAGGTAGGCAATGTACCAGTGTGTGTAACATGTCCTGATAGTGAAATACTGTCAATTTCGTTTTTCACCATTGAAAGGCTATCTTGCTCAACGGCCAGAATGGGGAATGCTGTGTAGCATGTTTACCTGCATATCTTCCCATAGGAGTCAGATTGAAAATTGGAGTCTGTGATCCCTGAACTCACAATTTAATAACACATCTTTTAGTAAAGATGGTTTTTAAATTCTGTGTTTCAAAATAGCACTTTTAGAAAGTGGCTATTTTCTTGTTCAACCTTTCTGTGTCCCTCTGCCTGTTTGTAGATTGACAGTCTAGTTTGAGAGTGACAGGAGCTGGGGTGGCTCCAGGAGTCTGGGTGAGTCAGCACTAGGCTGAATAGACCGATCTGTATTTGGAGTGGTGGGAGGAGTAGCACCTGGGCCTGAATAGGGCTATGCCTGCCTTCCACAAAGCAGGCTCCACCTCCTGCGGTCCGTCTGAAGACCCTGGCCCACATTCACAAAGGAAGAAGTTGTGCACTGGCAGAGTGCACCCAGAACTGGTTTGGACTGGGTCCAGGACCGCTTACACCTAGAGAACAAAGACTTTTGGGGTATAAATATGAGAGCTGAAACCCCTGAACTTTAGATCATCCTGGAATTCAAGAGGAAACTTTGCAGAGGAGAAGAGCGGGAGAAACTGAAGAGAAGGACTGCCCTTGTTGTGTGTTCTGGGGCTAACCTGCTATTCTGCCAAGGAAAGGAGAAGGACGTTGCTGTGTGCTGTGTCCCCTCCTTGAAGATCTCCAAGGGCCTGAGTAGAGCTGGCCTCCTGTTTTGGAGTCCCAGGAACCAAAGGACTTCACCCCAGCTCCCGCTGAACTCTGCTGTGTGAGTTCTGACCAACCTTAAGTGCTTGATCCAGTTGCTGGGAATTTGGAGGTTGTTGCTGCTGTTTGGGAGCTGGAAATAAAAGAAGAGTGAAAAGAACTGCAAAACCCGCTCTTCTTGCGGCAGGTTTCACCGGAGCATCTCGACGGTGCAAGAAGATTTCCATCGCATCACCGTGCCGCTGTGAAGATCATCGCAGCACCTGTCGCTGCTGCAAGAACCGACGCATTGAGGGATTGCGGCTGAAGAGGACCAACACCACGCCGTGCAACGCCGCTGCATCGATCGCTGTCGTATCCCGAAGATCTACGCATCGTACCCGAGAGAGACGCTTTCCCAACGTATCACCTGCAAACCGGAACCAGCACGAAGACTCGACGCATCGCTCCCCCTACAGACCGGGCCCGACGCATCCTGTCTGCTGGGTCTCAGGAGTGTCGCATCTCTTTGTTTTTCGACACTGCAGCTGTTTGGCTTGGGAACTTTTGTCGCATCTCCAGGTACAAAGTCACGCATCCATAGATTTCTATGGTACAAGTTCTTGAAACCTTTCTAAAGTCATATTTTTAAACTGTGTATGTTGGAGTTTTGTCATTTTTGTCTTGTGTAGTTTAGATAAAGATACTTTATTTTTATAAACGGTGTGGTGTCCATTTGTGGTGTTTTCACTGTGTTACTGTAAGTGTTGGTACAAATACTTTACACATTGCCTTTGGGAAAGCCTGTCTGATCGTGCCAAGCTACCAAGGGAGTGAGCAGGCGTTATCTAAAGAGTGTATCCCCCTTACACTGACTAGAAGGAAGGGTCCCTATTTGGCCAAAGGTACCTACCTCTGCAAACTAGAGACCCCCATTTCTAACAGGTGTTTACCTGGGTGAGAGTTCCTTGTTGCATTCACCATTTCCTTATCCCTGCTGCCTTTTACTTCATGCTCTTGGCTTTTACATTCATCAGTACTGCCTTGTGCCTTGTGCCTTGTGCTGCAGGCTTTTCTACGTCATCACTGAATCCTTGATACGGGTTAGATGCTTTGTGCATTGTGCACGTTTGTGGTCTGTTAAATCAAATGGAGGGCTGTTGTTTCTGCAGCACACACACTGATCTCATATATTTGATGGTGCACAGGTGAAATGGAGAGTTTGTCTAGGAGCACACAGACAACGAAACCGAGATTTTCCCAAATTTTCAATTTTCGCACTATGCAGTTTGGTCGCTGGGTAAGTGTCTTTCTCTAACATCAGGTTTTGTGCTTTGTCCCAGAGTTTTGGAGGATGGGATCAGAGTTTCAGACAGGAGACACAGACAGCATTGCATTTTTCAGCATGGGGAGACGTGCTGGTATTCGGGGCTACTTCCCCATGTTTGGCAACAGTAGCCGCTTAGCCATATCACTTCCAGTGTTTTTGGTCACAAACTCAAGACATGCAACTCCCACCTCCCCACCCCCTACAATGACGACCGTGCCATTGGTAAGCTGGTGAGAGGTTTGCTGTGGCGTTTTTTCTTTCATTCTTGGCGCATGAGATTTGAGTTGGGTGGTAGTCAGGGGCCACAATAGGGCTCTGTTTGTTTTAGGCTCAATGGTCAAAGAGGATCTCAGGCTGAGTTGGGCATCTGGCTCGGACCTGCAATGGCTCGCCCACTATCTTCATTCTTAGGACAATGTGTGAGATGATTGTGTTGTGGAATGCTACATTGGGCTCCATTTTTTGCAAGCATTTTTTGGCCAGGGAGCCCCCTGATCCCAAAGTCTAACTGGGAAGGCTTCACTCATTCTCTTCTTTGTCGTGTTCAGTCAAGGTCATGGATTTTGTTTACGCTCCACTACTTTCTAGATTCACCAGCCACCACTGATTGGTGGAGAAATTAACAGGAGCAATTTTTTCACCAAGTGGTGAGTGACACACGTTTCGCACAAAGTGACAAGTCCATACCTGGCCCTCTACAATCTGGTGAGTGGACCTCCCCTTGACTCAGTTTGATTCCTCTCTAACCATAATGAAGTTGTTGATATAAAGGGAAAGAGAGCGGGGCTTGTGAATCAGTTGTCTGAAGCAGTAACTATACTTACTACTATGCTCTGTGCACCTTTTATTATATTGATGGCAACAGTATAATGAATTGTTAATCTTATGTAGGTGGCAACATCCACATTAACCCAGGAGCACATAAAGCATTCTTAAGAATAATTATCCATACCAGGCATCCTTCTTAGAACTGACATCCGATCATGATGTTAAAAAAAGGTTATGTTATACCTGAGGAGCAGTCGCTGCCTATCTTCATCTCATATTTAAAGGACGGTTATCTCCTATATCCTTATTGCTTATCTCACCATATATGTTATAAACATCGATATTTGGAATATGAGGCTCTGACGAACTACATGTTTTTATGCCAATTTTTCCTCACATCTTGAGCTACCTATTGCAAAAGACGGGTCACCTGATGAAGGCTGCCAAGCCGAAACGCGCGTAGTATGTCATCTACCGCTTTGCCTCCATCATCTTTCTTGTCTCATGCTCACTTGTGTTATGTGTTTTTTAGGAATTGTTTAAAAATGTTCACAAAAATACTAATTTATTAGGAAATATATCAGATTGTATCTATAAAGTTTATATTTATATTAAAAAAAACTTATATATAAAAAATATTTGAATAATAAAACTGACAAACCCATTTATGTAGTTGGTGAAAAGTCTTTGTGTAGTGGGCTATAAAATATAGATGTATCTATCCAGTTAGGTTCATGTAGTAGATCCACGAGTTATAGACCTTTCCAAACCAGTTATTTTTCCCTATGTATAGCTAGTGCATTCTTATATAGGGGTCCCCTACTTCCTAAACAAGGCTGATGTGTTTGTGCCGGGGGATGCCTAGGACGAGCCTGGCGGCGGTGTTCTGTATTGTTTGAAGTTTGTGGAGTAGGGACTTGTTGATGCCGGCATGGAGGGCGTTTCCATAGACCAGTCTGCTGGTGATGAGTGTGTGGGTGGCTGTCTTTCTAGACTCCGGGGGGATCCATTTGAAGGTCTTACGGAGGATGCAGAGTGTGTTGAAGCAGCTGGAGGTGATGGTGTTGACCTGTCGGTTCATGGTAAGTGATGAGTTGAGGATGATGCCAAGGTTTTTGGCGTGGTCTGAGGGGGTGGGTGGGCTTCCGAGGGCGGTGAGCCACCAGGTGCTGCCCCAAGCTGAGTAGGGTGGTACCGAGCATGACAACGTCTGTTTTTTTGGCATTGTGTTTGAGGCAGCTGTTGGTCATCCAGACTGCGATGTCTTGCATTCCTTTCTGGAAGCTGAGTTTGGCAGTGGTGGGGTCTTTGGTGCATGAGAGGATGAGCTCGGTGTCGTCGGCGTAGAATACAATGTTGAGGCCATGTTGTCGGACGATGGCTACTGGGGGGGCCATGTAGATGTTGAAGAGGGACGGGCTCAGTGATGACCCCTGTGGGACTCCGCAGGTGATCATCGTGGGGGCGGAGAGGATGGTTGGTAGTCTGATTCTTTGGCTTCTTCCGGTGAGGAATGAACAGATCCAGTCCAGGGCTGTTCCTTGTATGCAGCATTGTGTAGCTTGGCGACTAGAGTGCGGTGGGAGACGGGGTCTATCAGTCACGGTTAGGACGACATATGTGTATGTATTTTTGATCATAGTTGAAAGGCCACCTGCAGTCTTGAAGGGGGAGCAGGTAGATTAGAGATTGAAATGCCTTCTTGAATAATTACGTCCTCAATCCTCTCTTGAAAGCTGGGAAGCTGGGTAGACCCTGAGAAGGCAGTTAAGTTAATTCTTACGTGAAGGGGATGGGGCACCGGATGCTCCATTATAGGAGTGAAGTAGCAACATGCCCTGATATTCGTCAACCCTGATTTAACACAGAGAAGCTGCTTCCTTGAGGGCGCAAAGAGTTGGCTGACCATCTCACTCCAGGTCTTAACAGACACAGTCTCCAGTACTGAATTTTTCACCAACACTGATTTATGGTGCACTAGTTTAATAAGTTCAAAGGAGGCAAAGCAAGACTGCAACAACCAGAATTCATAAGTCTATTACACAAAAGTCCAGGACTGGAAGCAATGTTCATTAAGACCTAGACAGAGGTGGTCACCCTCAATGCTTAGTTTGTAAAAGAACATGGAACGTTCCCCGAAGCTCTGCTTCGAATCCTGTGACCGACGCTGCTACATAGCACCAAATACAAAGAGAGCCTGTCTGGAATACACATCTTGCCTCTTCACTTGTCCGCCAGACACTCCCTGCTCCCTTGTATCACACTTGCGGGTTCCTGCTTTCTCACTTTGTGACGGTTTTCTTTCATTTGCATTCTCTTTCTCCTTCTTTCCCATTTTTTTGTGTTTCCCTCTCTTGCTCTAGGGAAATCTCTGAACAATGAGTGCCTGTCCTAAAAAAAGAGTGCCAGTGGGCCCCACTGGCAATCATCAATTAAGCACTGGTCACCTTATGAAAAGGAAGAGGCCAAAACATGGCAACACAACAGGGCGAAGGAACAAAGGCTTTAGGAAAACAGCCAAAAGATACCAAGGACCTGTGGAGGCAGGCATGTAGAGAAAACAGAAATAGAAAATGAGAGACTAATAAAGTGACATGGAGATGGAGAAACACAAAGAGGTGAAAGCAGAAACATAAACTGGCAGTGACAGAAACGGAGAGAGAGAGAGAGGTGTGCCAATGAGAACCAGCAAGAATGCCTGCATCATTCTTTAAGTTGTTCTAGCAACTGCCTTTACATTCTCCTGTGCAAATGAGCCACGGGTGTGTTATTGCTTCCACGATTGTTTTTGTCTTCTTGATTAATGTTCACTGTCAAATACCAAACTGCTGTGTGTGTGTGTTCTTTCGAAAAATATATATATTTTTATAGATTATGTTAAACTATTTAAATTTTACTCATTCATAATTAATTGCGCCTCATGACTTGTCCAAATGATTTGCAGCTTTAGCCTTTTTTCAAGGTTTGTGTGGTATTATGCATTAGGCATGAAGACAATAATGGTTGTAGCCGTCACTGTATATACAACTATGAAAACACTTCAAGACGAATGCATGTCTCAGGAAAGTAATCTAAAGGATCTTTTGATATAGTGACGACTACAATCATTATCACTGATTGTGGCATAAGCCCTGAAAAAGCTGTAAAATAGTTTAAAATAAGTCATAATGTGAATAAATTGTTCATGGATGGATGAAGAATAAAAGCAGTAAATAAAACCAAAATGAATACACAGTCTGAGTTATCCTAGAGAACACACAATACCTGAAGTGCTTAAAGCGGACCAAAGAAACAGAGATGCAAAGACATCTAAAACTAGCCAGGTTTTTAGAGGCAGAGGCACTGGCGGGCAGATGAGGGGAGACAAAAACATACAGACACATTTATAACCAAAAGACAACCAGGCAAATAAAGGAACAGAAAACAATAGCAGAGAGGGAGTCAGAAACAGAGAGAACAGTGAACAACAGACAGAAACTAAAAACAAAGCCAGAAACAAAGAGACACTAAGAGATGAGGAGAACCACTAACAAAACCAGGCAAAATACATGCAGAGACAAAAAGATAAGCAGAGACAAAAAACACGAGACACAAATAAAAGTGGACACGCACAAGATGACCGAGACGGAAACCGATGAGCTAAGGGAGGCAGGAAATGCCAGAAAGAGAGATAGGCAGAGGAAGAAAGAGAGAGACCAGAGGCACACATGGAAAAGGAAAAAGAGAGAGACAACCTGAGACACGCCCATAGTGGGGAAGCACATACACCGAGACATGCAAAGACATGAAGAGAGATGAGCAGATGCAAACACACAAAGCCAACAGAGGCGCGCAGAAAAATATGCAAAGACAGAAACAAAGGGGCATATTACAAAGTTTGGGGCCCGCTTTGCATGTCAGCGATATTTATCGCTAATGACATGCAAAGTGGGCGTACCCAACCTGTTAGCGACTGAAAGCAGTTGCTTACGTCGCTATCAGCAAGGCAGGCGTAGCGATGGAAATATTTGCGCTAAGCGCAAATATCTCCAAAAACTAACACCTGCCCAGACCAGTTCTTAGCCATGTTATCCAATGGGAGATGGATAACATGGCCAAGAGCATTTCGTCGCTAATGCGTGAATATCGCTGTATTCTCAGCGATATTCACGCATTTTGCCGCTATCGCCTGAAAATGTATTCCTTTGGAGATAAACGTTGCTAATAGCAAGTTATCTCAGCGATAAATTCCGGCGATGCTCAGCGATAAAAAAATCGTCGCTAAGCCTATTTAGCGATAAATATCGCCCCCCTTGGTAATATGCCCCAAAGTCTGTTCACCTGTACGTCGGCACCTTATATAAGTACTGGACTAAAAACTGACAAGGTCATGTGCAGGACCTTGGAGAGCGCACTGCTCATGTGCAAGATTGAGAAACTGTTTCTGGGGAAGCACTTCCTAGCTTAGACCAATAACAGAGGAAGTTCGACACCAAACACCGCCGAGAAACAACTTTTGCTGAGCTGGGTTTATCACTGAAGCCCTGGCAAAGTGTTGTGCTGCAATGTTTGGATGGAAAGTGTCTTCAAAAATAGTCAACGACTGCTGCAGTTGCAGGCCGGCCAATATGGTGATTTAAAGAAAGTAAACTACAACTTTAAACGTCTTCAATCAGGGCACCAGAAATTAAGCACTTCTGCAGCTGTAGTGTTTTCTGCATAATTATGGATTTACCACAGTTGCCACATAATCCTATTTGGCTGTATAATTTGCAGACCGCAACAAAGAAAGTGTGGGTGTGTTTTTTTTAAATGAAAAAAGGCAAAAGATATTAAAAAAAACACCATACTTGTTTCAAACAGTGGCAGATCCTTTAGAAAGGTTTACTGGTTAACAAGCACAAATAGTAGCAAAGAAAGACCAGCAGGTCAGTCATATGCCACCTAAGGCAAGGGAGGAAAAATAAGATATGTCCTTCCCCCAGAAACAATTAACACCAAAAGGTATTCTATTTCTACAATATCTGAAGCTAAATCCTCATAAATCCAGTCTTTATTGTAGAATTAAAAAAACAATAATCCTCTATATCCTGGAATTAAATTCGGGATTCAAATAAGCAAGGGTGGGGCTCCCATCACTCTGTTTTCAATAATTGACAGATATGACTAAACAAATGCAATGATGATAAGGTTTGGCAAACAATCTGATCAGTACAGTTAGTTCTTAATTTGAAAAAGAATAAGTGACAGGGACCAACGCTTTTCTCAGAAGCCAGGCGCCGGCGATGCCACATGTCAGAGTTGTCCTATACCAAGCCTGCCTAGTCTTGATTCCACCACATGCCTCTTTCACCCACCTCACTGCACTCTCTGTTCCATCATCTTGCTCTTCCATGTTGTTTTTCATCCCTTTTATCCCCTGTTCACTGTTTTCCTCTATTTTCTCTTCATCCTTCATTCACCCTTTTCTATCTTTTTTTTTCTCAGGTTCAAAGCCTGAAAAAAACTCTTCCGGTCACCAAAAATGAGTGCTGGTGGGCCTCACCTGCAACCACTGGCTCAAACTAGGCATTGGGAAAGGAAACAAGGGAACCCTACTCACTTGGAGCCTGGGTGAAGACTTTAAGAAAAAAACAATGGCTCCTGTGGGGAAATAGGAACTACTTCTGATAAAGGTAACCCACAATGGCAATGAGGGTGATTGGTGTGGATGTTAAAAGAAGGAAGCTGTATATACACACTGCAAATGTTATAGTCATTTATGAAAATGTATATATCAACAGTTTACACAAAATTTCTGTAGCATTATAAACACATATGCAATCCAAGAAGTGATGGTTGGCCACCCTCGACATCATCTCTTTGTACACTAATATACCACAAAGATAGTGTATGCAGGTTATCAAAGATGTGTTAGACACAAGACCCAGAGCCGTACAAGTGCCTATCTCTTTCATTATTGAATTACTACACATAGCATTGACACACAACTATTTTGTATCTGGAAATAATTTTTACCAGCAATGCTCTGGTACCAGTATGGGGGCAATTTTTGCCCCAAACGTAGCGAATATATACATGGACTTTGTAGAGCACAAATATATCCAGAACCCAATCAATATATACCGCCCCTGCATTGAGTGTTGGAGGCGCTATATATATGATATTTTCCTGATTTGGTCAGGCACTGCCACTGAATTTGAGGTCTTTGTATCATACCTGAACACTGTCCAAAACCACCTCACATTCAACTCTACCATCCACAGAACATGCATAGCTTTTCTTGATCTAGATATTCAGCACGAAGAAGGGAAACTGTACACATCATTGCACAGGAAGCCCACAGAGCGTAATACACTTCTTACATACAACAGTCACCATCCCAGAGCACTGAGAGACGGACTCTCCTATGGGCAATTTTTACGACTACGTCGTAATTGTTCCAAAAAAGACGATTAAATGAGAGAAGCAAACACTTTGATGAATAAATTGATAGCAAGAGGATACCCTAGGAAATTAGTCAAGAACTCAATTTCTGATGATGAATTAAACTCAGTGTCCTCACCTAGCACACAAGTACCCAGGACTGCACTTGCTTTACGGTAGAGTGGAAACTGGTCCTTAAGTTAACTTTTTGCCACTTGTCCTGGATCCACAGCAGAACCTGGACCCACGGGTCCTGAAGCAGTGACTGGAAATGTTCCTTAGCCGAAACAACTTACAGTTCACATTGATGATCTAGATACAGTGGGAGAGGTGAAGCTTTCACTACGTACTAAGAAGCTATCTACCATTACAGTGAAACTTTATGGGTTTTTCTGCCGGGTAACCCAGCTTCTTCAGAGTTTCTCTGTGAGGTGAGTTCCTTTTGCTCCTACTGAACCCTTATTATGTATGGAATCATCAATGCCTACAACTTTGTAAGTAAAATAGAAGAGCCCGACCAAATATGTCGTTTTCACACTTCTGCCCTCATTTCTCAGCTCGAATCAGGCCTTTTGACTCTGTACATTGAGAATTCACTAACATTGTTCTTATTGCATTAGGGTCCCCTACATTTTGACGAGAAATTGATCAATTCATCATAAGAGTGTTTACGGTTACACGTAAATCCACTGCATTTCGTTTCTCAGCAGTAGGAGCACAAACTGGCTGTCTTTTGTATGAGATAGCTTAGATGTGCATTGTAGAGAGAAGGTCAAATGTGTCCATATTGTAATAATCATCACAGAGCTAGCAATGGTCGTGCTGGATACAGGCAAAGGAGTTGGCAAATGAAAGGGTAGGGAGGAGGCTAGGCTTGAATTGCAGTGAAGCTTCAAAAGACTCATGAAATTGAAAGGCAATATTCAAAGATTTATGATTGCAACCTGGATTCGAAAGGGTCATGGTATACAGATTTGCTAGCGAGTCGGTGCTTAATTTGAGCCAATGGTTTCCAGTAGTCAGCACTCGTACTTAATCATCAACACCTGCGCTTTCCAGAGCACCAGTTAAGGACACGTTCATTAATGATAGGCACAGGGAGATTAAGGGGCCGATTAGGATGGCGGACGGACTTGCGTCCGTCCGCCACCCCAGAGGTGGAGGGACCGTCCGCAGGGGCAGCGGCGGTCCCTCCGTGCAAATTAGGATGTGACCGCCACCCTGGCGGTCACATCCTGGATATTTAACATTGCGGCGGGTGCTGCTTCAAGCAGCACCCGCCGCAATGTTAAAAGTGCATGTTAAACATTTACATGCACAAAGCGGCAGGCACCGCGCGGTGCCTGCCGCTTTGTGCATGTAAATCATGGGGGTACCATAGGTACCCCCCATGTGCACCACCCACCCGCCTACACCCTGGGGGCCCGCAATGGGCCCCCAAAATCAAAAGTACACATGCTTTTCCACGGCGGAAAAACCGCCGCGGAAAAGCATGTTTACAAATGCTTCCTAATTTGGCTGGCGGTGTCTGATAGACACTGCCAGCCAAATGAGAGCTTTTCCGCCGCGGTTGTAAGCCGACCGCGGCGGAAAAGCAGCGGACAGAAACCAAGACCCACCAGCCATCGTAATGCGGCGGTGGGTCTTTGGTGACTCCGCAGAGGATTTTCCGCCTCCTCCGGGCCGGAGGTGGCTTCCGCCGGCCCGGAGGAGGCGGAAAATCCTCCATCCTAATCAGCCCCTAAGTGATTTGCCCAAAATCACAGGACGTTGAGCCAACACCAAGATTCACTGGTTCACTGGCTCCGAAGTCAGCAGCTCTGGCAATTACACCACATCCTCTCCCCACTTTCGTGGTTAGTAGATGGTTCTGTTTTAGGCGGCGCTTACAGAAGAACTGGGCTTATGAAAGCTGCCTTCTGACGAGAGCACCGACACTTATTGTTTTACAAATTAACCACAGCAGCTAGTTACGTGGAGGAGGGGGCGAATATAAATAGCACTTTTTTAGTGCCATCCCATTCCACCCATTGAGAATTGTGACTTTTGGAAAAGCTCTAAACTAACCGTTCACCTTGTAGCTACCTACCTGGAAAGTACATGTAGAAGTACAGGCCTGGGTATGGGATGGAGAGTTAAAATAGAAATATTTCCTCTATATCTGCAAGGGTCTATATCTGATGTTACTAAGGGGTGCAACTTCAAAAAGGGCGCAAGCAATCTTGATGTTCTGGAGCGACTGACAGCAGGTGCAGGACAACACGTAAACACATAACCGGCCAAAACTAAGCAGGTGGAGTTTATGCATAGCCACCACAGCATAACTTGTGTGTGCTTGTCAAAAGACAGAATGCAGTAAGGTCTGCACATATTAGGAAGTCAGCCCGACCACTAACGTACTGTGCACAACTGGGACGCAGAAAAGAGACTGCAGAACTATCGGAAAGGGTTGTGGCTACCCAGGCCAAGGACTGTATGTGTTTCTAAAAGAGGTGATCTCCTGTTGCCCCATGGACACAAACATGTATTAGAAAAGACTCTCATTGTGACAATCCCAATGGTATACAATTGAACATGAAACATGTTATTAAAAAAAGCATTCCGAACTGAACAATATAATTGTCTAATCAGAATAATCGAACACCAGATTTTGAGTCTCGAAGCCAACAGCAATTTTACTTGTCTTTTACCATGCATGTTCAATCGCATTTCCTTATGACTAGACTTCGTCTTTGCACTTTCTTGTGGCTTTTCCTAAACAGGCAGGTTGGTGTGAGAGCCTAACCCCCTGTCCTTGAAATTATTTAGCCCATCAGAGTACAATGCACTTTATCTTGTTTTGCACACTTTATAAAGACCCAAGGGCACGTTTTATCAAGCCCGTTTAAAAGGAAATTCATCCCTGCTCTTATCAGGAGGGTTTTAATTACTTGCGGTCACTATCTACCGCTCTTATTTGCAGCACTGTGCTTAACTTCATTAGAATCACTCTTTTAATCAAGAAACTTTATGAATCCTAAAATGAATTTAAGTTTTCAGAGATTTTAGGGGGTTTTAATATTGTATTTTGTATGAATATGTTGTAGAATTGTAGGAGCTTCTTTTCCCTTTGCTCAAAAATCTCCTAAGCATTTTTTATCTTATTATTTAATGTATGTATGTTAACTTTTATGATTCTACTGAATCAAATAAAGTTATTTATTTGACTTAGACTCTCATTATGAAGAAGACCAGATGACCAGTTGCAACTCAGTTTGCACAGGCCCTTGTGAAGATTCTTTGTTGCAACTTGGAAGTGAATGACAAAGCCAGTTTCCGCTCCCGGTGACCTGGTACCCAGAGGAAGAACTCTCTAGTTTTTTTCCAGGAGGAATCTGGTGCCACTACCAAGGATTAAAATTGGGCCTGCAAAGGTGGAGGTACTGTCTTCTGCCATAGGCAGACTCAGATGTACTACAATAAGACTCTTCCTGCTTTGAAAATTAAAACCGGAATTACTCCTACTGGAACTCTTCAAAGTTTGTAAGCTGAGAACTGGGCATGACTGACTATCATCCAGCACTTTGGGACTGACTGAAGGCAAGAGGTGGCCTGAAGCTGGGAGTCTTGCTGCACTCCTCTCTGGTAACAGGAGGTGGAGGAGGGAGCTGAGAGGGCTGAGGCAAGATCCAGCTGCAGTGTTGTTTCAAAATAAAACACTCTGTAGCTGGATTTTTGGACTGCACATGTCTGAGAGGGTAGTACAACAATGATCCCCTCACACAGGCACAATCCATTTTATTTAGCAGACATATTGCAAATGCCTCAGGCAGCACAGTATATCTTCTGAAATGTGGCTGTCAGGGAGCACATGAGTGGACCCCCAAGGCCCATGAAAATCCACATAGAGCAGCAGGGGTAGGAACCCCAGCACTATCTCAGCTTCTCAAAGGCTTGTGACTCCAGTCCTATCAGGCGCTGGGGGAGAGGGGTGGGTCACTAGCATCCAGATGAATTTTCTTCCTAGACTTCTACACGTTCTTCAGGCACTCCCACTCAGTTGTACACCACCCCTATTAAAACAGATCCAAAACGTACCTCTTAACTTTGCTTGTGGCAATAAATCCCCAAGAGTATACCCACTCATGCTGTTCAGGAAACATTGGGACAGTGATTTCCTAACATTACAGGCAATGCCCTAGCTGCACAACTGCGACAAGCAGTAGACTGGCACCACACTCTCCATACTACACTCAGCATACAGTCGAACAGCAATACACCAAAATTCCTTTTACCCATATGCTGTGGTTACCACGTAAAGACAGACCAAAGCAAATCACTTTAATTCAATCCACAGGTATATCCTGGACCATTGGGTGACAGTATATTATATCCACGGCATGACCTCCTTCCCATCACCCATGACCCCAATCACTCACAATTTAGACTTCCCATCGGGTCAAACAGATGGCAGCTTCACACGTTGGAAAGAAGGGAATGTCCTTCGCCTAAGGAAGTTTTCCAAAGAAGGCTCATTGCTTGACAGGGAGATCTGTATAGACCAGCTCTTCCTATATACAACCACATGATGACTACAGATTGAGCCAACTCCTACACTTAATAAGAAATAGGGAGATTCAGACGTTGGGTAATAGGGCCATGCCCTCGATCGAACATCTATTCCACAACAAACCCAAAAAAGGAACGTTCTTACATATACTATAATAAACCAAACACAAACCGACCAACCCCCACTTACGCACTGCCTTGAGCAGAGGCTCGTGCCGGGAGATCTCAAAGGACTCTTGGGAAAAGATATTGACCAGGGCAGCTCACCCCAACAGCTTAGAAGGAATACATGGAGGCTCTGATCTACACTTGAGGGGATGTAGAGAGAGAGGCGATTTACTGCACATGTGATGACCTTGCTTGAAAGTTCCAAACTGTGAGAGGAGGGACTTTAAATAGTGGAGGTAGCCACGGGGGTGAAACTCCCAGTGGACCCTCTTGGCATGTTGTTGGGTGCCCTGGGGAAGAACTCTACATACCCACTGACAATCCAGAATGGCAAACTTATATCTCACCTCTTTTGAGCAGCCCGCTTGACGCTGACTCAATTCTGGAAAAAAGCCCTTATTCCTCCCACCCCCGCCCCGCTCCATGGTTGGTGGATGAAAGTATTGCCTATCTATGCAAACAAAAGGCTTGCAGCATTAGTCCAACGAGCGGACCATCCACCCTCCAACGCTCGTGCATGGACAGAAGATCCTCAATATTAGAATCTAATTCCTCAGATGAAGGAGGGTAACTAGTGGTTACGCACCAACCTAAAGACTGCTTCTTTGAATTTAGGAGCCCTGTCCTAACGCCCTACAGACTCTAAAATTGAAATGAAAAATGTGATGTGCTTGATTGTATTATGCATAATTTGTGCTATATTGTTACTATGTTGCAAGTTGATATCACAGTCACCAATGTAGAAATGTGTACCAATACCCGTGAATACTAGTAAAAGTGGTTCAAAAAGAAGCTGGGCGAGGGACTGAAGTGGGTCTTCCCCTGTTTAATCCTGCCCTTGCTGCTTCGCTTGGCTCCTCACTGAGAATCATGGCTTGCTGGTTCCAATTCCCAACACCAGACTCCTGCTTTCATGGAGCCTCATGGAGCTTCAGAGTTGCCAACTAAGTAAGCAAGGTCAGTTAAAAAAAGTTTTTTCTCTATGCATGTGTGCATGTGTTTGTGAGAGTATTTGTGAGTAATTGGAAGTGAATGGGATTGAATGAAAGTGTGAGTGTGTTTGAGACTGTCAATGAGAGTAAGGGTGAGTGAGAATCTGAGTTTAAGTGTGTATGAATAAGTGAAAGTAAGTACCAGGGAGAGACTGAAGGAGTAAGGGTATGTTAGAATTCGTGATTGATTTGAGGTTATGAGAGGGAGTGGAAGTGAGTCAGGGGTGTAGCTATCAATGGTGCAGCTCGTGCAGTTGCACTAGGGCCCGGAGGCAGTGAGTGTTTGCGTAAGTGTGTTAGTACGTGAGAATAAGAACCAGTGAGTGTATCTATGTGTGTAACAGGGAGTGAGTATGAGTGAGAATGAGCAAGTGAGAGTATGTGGGTTAGAGTGAGGGTAGGGATTGAGACTAAATGTGAGAGGGAGCGAGTATGAGTGAGGTAAAAAAATGGTTTAAATAAGGGGAACTCCAAGCCGGTATTACGCCCACCACTTTCAAAGATCACCAGCGGCCACAGGTAATGTGCAGGAGCTTTCACTATGGCCATTGTGAAGTGGAATTGTTAATTTGAAGCCCTATATTTTGTAGTGACTCATCCAATTGCCAGTTGTTTTGATCCGATTTTATTAATAAAATACTTTATTTTGTACTGAATTTGCTTGGGAGCTTGAATGAATGATGCCTTGACTCAAGTGTTTGATTTGTAGGGGAGAGCCTGCCATCTTGTGCCATGTAGCTGCCAGAGGGCAGACATGGTCATCTTTATGAGCTAGTTTGTTGCAGTGGTGAGATACTATTCCCCACTGTGGTAACTCGGCTTCCTACACCAACCATTCAGGCCTTCGTAGGTACAAGAAGGCACCCCACTCAATCGCCTGTCACTTTACAGCAATGCAGGCTTCTGCATTTCTGAACAATTGGGCTAAAACTTATCATCATGAGGGAAACTTAGAAGCCCAAAATGTCACTCAGTAACTCAGATAAGTTGAGCCTCTATCATGGTTTGAAACACTGTCTTAAACGGTGACAATTTTGACTAGTTCATAAATTGTTCTCTTCACACACAAATAATATTTTTTCTGGCTTTCAATTGGCAAATAAGCTCTTATGCTTAACTTTAAATATTCTATAACATTCAAATAATCTACAGCATAAGGCTGTGCTTGTCTTCCCTATATAGAGAGGTCTCACAGCATGATGTGTTAATTCGGCTTAGCTATGAGCTATCGAAAACTTTGGCGGCAGGAATCCTAGCGCGGGGACACTTGTAACCAGGCGCTTTACAAACCCGTTAACATAAAAGGACGTGAACTTTGAATTTGTGTTGGTGTACGAAGACTGCTTAAGTCAACATGGACGTATGCTTGAATGACTATTATTTGTGTATCATACCGTTATTTCCATATGTAAGCAGACAGGACAGACACCATGGGGTGAGTTTTAAAAGACTGAGTTTTTCTATGCACTGACTTGCCATGTGTTTTGTGTCATTAGAGGAAGAGGTCTTTACCAAGGGCACCTGCTCTTGTCCAAAAGTTGAACTGGTAGAGACTAGAGGCTCCTATAGGATCTGAGTCCCGAGTGAGCAGTCATACACAAGACCAGAGTATTCACCCTGAGGTACGAAGAATGTTACCTCGAAGTTAAGTAGCCAAAAAGCCACACCTGTTCCTAAAGGGTGCCCCAGGGATCCTGAGAAGAAACAGCTTATAACTGTATAGACTTGACGGCCAAAGGCACAAGTGCAAAACAGTACTCTAGCGTAAGACATAAAGGCGGTCAGAAAGATCATCAGAATGTGGATGAGGACAAGAAACATCCCATAATGGTAGCATTAGAAGAACTGAACCATCAGAATTAAGAGAAGACAAGATATCACCCAGGGATGAGCTACGCATGGCACCACACAAATAATAAGAAATCTGACTAAGGATAAGCATTGGAAGCAAGAATGGAACGGTAAAATCTGGTAGCAGGTAGGAGAGACCTACTTGTAAGGTTCAGGAACACCAAAACTGATTAAGGAAACAAAGACCATTGGCTTGGCCAGAGGACCCTAATAGATGTATGGAGACATTGGCAATAAGTGGCACGCAGATCCGGCTAATTTCAGATCCACTGTGTCTGTGCATGTCTGTCTGTCTGAACCCGTGATAGTGTGCAGGTTTCTTTGCATCAGTAATGCCTTCTTGTGTTCAAAGATCTGCTTCCGCCCAGGGAAGGTGACTGAACTCAAGCTCTCTTCCCAAAAGCTCTCTCATCCTTATGTTGCCCGGTCGCTTATTGTTGACGCTCCCTTTTGACGTGATCTTTTCTGCCTTTTTGACAACATCATTGATGTGTGGCTTCTAATCTCAATCCACACATGGCTTGTTGTCTCACACATTTCTATCAGAATGTCCTTCAGCCTATCTCCTTTCACCTCCATCTGATTGTCAGTTCAGTCACTCTCAGGAGTCCATTCACCCAGAGGAGTCACTGTTAAATCCTTACCCTCTTCCCTTGTTCAATTCTTGCCCTTGGCAGCAGATGTTTCCTGCTTCTTGGAGGCTGGGGCATCTTCACCTTTACTGAATAAAGTCTCTCTTGACATTATTGATCCGGTATTGTTTGCACTATTTATATCACCCCCATCAGACACACTTATTGTCCAGCATGAAGAGCAGAATCCTCTCTGATGGCCCACATGGACAACCCGTACATACCAACCAATAGTGGAGGTGTCAATGTGCTGACATGGCTTGAAGTGTCAATGGATTTTCACACAGTCGATCACTGGCTACATTTACAACACTTCTAAGAACTACTGTCAATACCCGCTCTTTATTTGAAGTAAATATACTCTTCTCTTTGGGAAGACCCTTTTCCTCGCCCTCCGATATACTTACCTGTTGGACATATCAGAAATGGGTTCTTTCATGATTACCTTTCATTTTTCTCTTCGCCTTTCACAGTACTTTCCCAGACTATGGTCACAGACGATACAAAGAAAACTGTCTAGCTAGACTGTTAAAGTGTACTATTAAGTGTCGGGTGGTGTTGTGGCTACTGGGAGGAGTCGCCCCTTGGCTCAAGCAATGAATATAGAAACTTGAGAGACCCTCATAGCATTCAGTCTTTGGCATCACATAAGAATCCATGTGGAACCAGAGGGTCAGAACCTGCCCAATGAAGAGGGAGCTAGCGTGCAAATAGGAGCAGAGTTTATGCATCGGTCCAATCAGGAGGAAGAGGACAAATGTGATCAGTCATGAAAATCACAAATAGTGCAAAGCTTAGAGCCCTCCGTGCTTACCCTGCTGAATGCTATACATAGCCCTTCGCCTGGACCACACATACATCCCTCATGCTTTCTCAAGACGAGTATGGCATACCATCTGAGGTTCACACTGCGAGCTAATAGAGCAAACATGCAATTCTTGAGAAAGCTCTGCCCCCACAAATAGAGGTTCCCGGCCTCTTTACAAGACCATATATGATTGGGCACGAGTGCCTTCTAAAAAAGGTGCAACCTACCCAAAAACACAACATAGGTTTTTTTCGGTGGATGGGGGGGGGGTGTCCTTTGCCCTATTTTAATCATAGCGTTTCACCTTCTCAAGGATCCCCCTATTCAGGCTGTGAATGTGTTTGACTTTTGTGATTACAATGTTACTTAGCCCAGTACTGTTGGGACTCTGAAAAGCAAAATCCCAGGATGCCAGATTATAAAATATCCAGCTATCCACGAGTCTTCTGGAGAAGTGGTGATTCCCTCTTATTTATAAGTTGTGCCCCCCCCTAAAAACAGTGCACGGAGCGCTGCAGATTGTGGGTGGCCAGTGATTACATTTTCCATCTCTCCCTTTCCCCTTTTGGAAAGTGCAGATTCCTATAACCATTGAGGCTGAGTGACAACGAAAATCATAAGGCCATTTTACCCTCAACCCACTCTCTGTAAAACACTTTGTTATAAGTATAAATGAATCCAAGAGCCATTTTAGGGCTCATAGTAGAAGAGACTTCCTGTCTGATATAGGGTGTCTGATCTATCTGGTGGCTCCACTAACTGATGTTCAAAGTAGAGCCCCAGCAGAAGGGCAGCTGCTGATTGGGCAATAGCTTCAGATTAACCCCTCTGGGCGTGTGTGGATCTTAAACGTAGAGGCCCAGGCGGCCCCATTTTATGTTCTAAGCACAGCCAGTTCTGGGACATGCACACTGCAGAGAGTTGGGCTCTTCCACCAGGTTCTAAGCCTCAAGCTATAAGTCACTCACTTTTTCCTTCACTCTCGTACGAATGTGTGATGGTATTCCGCAAGCCGGAATCACACTGTTCCTTCACAGCGCCACCATTAGAACGAATGTGTCTTTAGTACGCATTCGTTCAGCACGCAAGTCGTTATAATGGATTGCCTATGAGGGGGCGCTGGATTTTGGAATAGGTTAATTTACTATTCCAACTCCAGTATGCGCAACAGTAGGGAAGGTGTTGGACTTTAAATCCAACACCAATCCACCAATATGTACCCCTAAGGCAAGTCGTTATAAAGACTTGCATGCTGAACAAATGTGTACTAAAGACGTGTTTGCTGTTTTACCAACACTGTAAAGGCACAGAGGGATTATGACTTTGGTATGAAGGACGTTTCCCCTCTCCTACACTAATATGTTTTACATTCACCCATCAAGTCTCTATGTATTGACTTTCTAATTTTCCCTGTAACCTTCTAGGCAAAGGACACACAGAGAGAAAATCAGAAATACAGCTATAGTTTCATCAAATAGCTCTTCAGTGTGGTTTTGTATCTCTAAACTCTTTATCCTGTCTGACGCTTTATTTGTGCCATGATTCTTGTTTTTAAACAGAAAAGGAAGACCTACATCCACAATTAGGAGGCAGGAAGTGGAAGACTTGCATTGATTACAGTGTGCTTAAAATACAACTGGCAGCTGCGAGCCTGAGCTGTACTCTTAAAGGGCCCGGATCACCAAGCATAGGTTTTAAAGGCGAAGCCTACTTCCACTGGTTTACTCCCACACTTGGTGCAGATGTATAGAATTTAAATAGTCCAAGTAGTACATCTGAACAAAATGTGACTTTCCACTGCATTGTAAAAATCCATTTCCAAATCATGCCAAACAGTGAATTTGTTCATTTTTTCTCCCAGCAAAAATAAATAAATAAATAAATATATATATATATATATATATATATATATATATATATATATATATATATATATATATATATATATATATATATATATATATATATATATATAAATAAAATGATATATATATATATATATATATATATATATATATATATATAGATAGATAGATAGATAGATAGATAGATAGATAGATAGATAGATAGATAGATAGATAGATTGATAGAGAGAGATGCCATTACTACTGAAAAATGTGTATTGTAGTGGAATTCGACCACAACATTTAGAAAAGGTGCGTCCAGTATATTATTTTGTTTCCGGCACAAATTCAGGCAATCCAATGTTAACAAATATAACAATGATGAACAAGAGATTTAATTGTCAGGAGTCTCAAGAATTCGTCAAGTATCTAACTTTTATTGATTTTTCAATAAATGAAATTTTGCAGTCAGCCCAGCCAACGCATTTGTGTCCTCTATGGACTTCATCAGTGTTGTGCTTTCCAAACTTGTGTGACTTTTAAGTGGCAAGAAGAATGGCCTCCTGTTTCAGTGTTTTCATGGGTAATAAATCCCTTTTCAGGTGGTGTAGTACCCCTAAATCATCTTCCTCCTTCATAAGTCCAGAGTGTCATGGAAAAATGCCTTGAGAGTGAAGACACTGAAACAGGAGTCCACCTAAACCGACGTCCTTAGACCATGACTATTTCTGTTGAGCAGCGGTTTTTAAATCGGCATCATGAACTCTTGGGGGTTCACAATGCCAATTCGGGAGTGTCAATTAAGTTGACAATTAAATAATATTAGCAGATTAATGAAGTGTATTTACTAAAGAAGCAACATATGAAACTTAACATTGTAAAATACTCAGAAAAATGTTACGAAATTTGAGGCTAAAAATCAGTTGGTATCCTTTGCTTGATTTGTAGGGGCAGTTCAAGTACAGCACATAAAATACTGTATAGATGATTAGCAGCCACAGCTGAAGCACCCGTTTGCACTGATAAAAACAGAGCATATGTTAGGAGCAAAAAAGACAAAGTGATATGCTAGAGTCTAGAAAATTGATTAATCTTTTAGAAATAAAACTGCATGCTGAATAGCTGCAATCATCCCATTAAAATAAAAAACTTTACATTTTGTCTGTTTTTAGTAAATTAAATTTTAAAAAAATCAGAATTTGTGTATTTGTTTGATGTATAGTTGTTTCTGTTTTTTGTGTGTATTCCTTTAAGGTTCAAATCATGGAAATTGCTTAAACCCAGTTTTGAGTAGTGATTAAATGGGGATCGTCTAAAGTCAAAAGGTGACTGCTGCAACACATACATCCAGAGAAAGCCTATGCTCATCAGAGAATGTTCACACCCTGAAGGCTCCAAATGAGATTCAAAGGAAGCTTGAATCCTGGTCATTTTTCATTATATCCATTTTTTTAAATGTAAACAAGTGGTAATGATTCCATGAACCGGGTCAAAAGACATAGAAGCCACTTAGACAGTAGGGTGCTGAGCACTGAACCACGACCATGCCTATGCTGGTGGGGCCAGCAAATTAAAGAGGTCCCTCATCAATAAGGACATTTATCTCCCCAAAGCAGTTCTATCCCCGGTTGACAGCTGATTCAGGGAAAAACAACTCCATGAATGCAGATCCACCATGCAGGCATGACATAACAGTGTAGTGGTGGCTTGTGATCTTTGAAAGTGATGGGGCATAATACGTTTCCTGAATTACAAAGAAAGCAAGTCCGAATTCCCTTAGGGTGATCTTTGTGGAGTTATTGAGCAAGTAAATTTAGAAAACAAAAATGATTAAATAGTGTATTGTAAACAAAATTTTTCACATAAATTTGGGGAAATCCATAGTTTTCGAAAGGGCATTCTTTAAGGTTTTTGTACTTTAATGGTGTGCCAAACCAATGTAACCTGACACTACCCAGTTGACTGCATTTTTTTCAAAATACGCAATTGGTGCTCCTACTCCCCCAGATGTCAATAATGTCCTCAATTGTGTTAAGCCCAGCATTTTGTCATGCATGCCCCCTATAGCCATGAGTGCCGCCTTATGCAAAACGTTACCTCTAATATGCCATAGTTGACGGTCCTGCCTGTATGCCAAGAATGTTCTCCTGCATTCCAACCCCATCATTTTACCATAGGATTCCCAAATACCTAGAGGTACCTCTAGTGTGCCACCGCTAACATTTTGCCATGAGTGCCCTTTATGTCAACTATTACCTATGGCATGCCAGGGTCAGCATTTTGCCATGTGTACCCATTATTGCCGATAGTGCCATTAGTACCCATTATTACCTACAGTGCCAGCATTTTCTCATTTTACATCGATTATTACCTAAAGTATGCCGCTACCAGCATAGCTGATTGTACATTCTTTTTACAGTCCCCCTGACGAAATGCATTGGGAAGGCAAAAGAAGAAGCTTGTATATGTAAACATTTGGATTGTATGAAATACAATGTGATGTAACATTGTTGAAAAATGCAATTAATTCCATGAATATAGATATGATGGAACGCACGGATTGGATTTGATTATATTTTGATTATACTTTCAATAAACATGGACAGTTAAACGCTGTAAAATAAAAGGTTTATCACTTTCTTTTTGATTAAGAAGCTAATCAATGGTAGAACCTTCTGAGTCTATGAGTAGTGCGCCTTGTATGTTTTGTACATTTTGTACTCTAGCAACGTATTATTATTGAGGGACTTGAGCAGGTCCTATTACAAGGCTACAAAAGTGACAAATGGAATAAATGTTATTTAGTATTGTTAAGAAAGTCTGTAAATGTGGTGCTAATTCGAGTGCAGGCTATACATTTTTCACTTTGTAAACTACCAGCATTTTGCCATGGGTACACCATCATGTTAATTATTATTTATAGTATGCCAGTGGAAGCATTTTGCCATAGGTGCCACTACAAGCCAAGACTAATCTCCAATATGACAAGGCCAGCCTCTGCCTCACAAGCATCACCCACTCACACACACACTCTTGCTCACTCATGTTCATTTACATTTATTCACCCACACTCATTCTTATTCGTTCATTCTCACTCACTAACGCTCAATCTCACGCTGATGCACACTCATACACAATCCTTCATCCTCCGTCCGCACTCTCTCACACTCCCTCACACATTCTCACAAATTCATTTTCAATATATGACACTCATTCTTGGCTCCATCACACACTTGCATATTCATTCATTTTAACTCATTTTCACTCACTCTCAATCTCACAATGACTCTCAATGATTCTTACTCACACTAATTTTCACTCTCACTCCCTCTCCCTCGTTGTCACTCATTCATCTTCATTCAAACTAAGTCTCATTCTGCCTCCCACTCACTCACTTCATCTACCTGTGCTGGTCCACGTCGGCTCCATAAGGCTGGAAAGACCCTCAGGGAAGTTGGAAAGTTACACAGGTCCCTCCTGTTTCACTCATTGAAGGAGGAAACTGAAAGCTGGAACTTTTGCATACTCCGTCTTTTCACCTTGTGCCTTCCCAACGTAGCCTCTAAAAACTTGTCACAAATTGGATGGGTGGGGTCACTGAGGTTCCCGACCCAATCACACTCTGTGACTAGAAGGGCTTCCAGTCCAACAGGACTGAAGAGTAAAGTCTTCAGGGCTACCAGTACCAGTATGCATGCAACACATCACAAACAGGGAGACCCGTAGGCGAATCAGGCCTTTTAGGTCAAAGCTGGGACATCTCCAACCCTTGAACATCTGTCTGATGGCTGGTGCAGGTGCCTGTACACACAGGTTGCAGCCATCATGCGGATTCAGTGCCGCAGGCTGCTCCGAATGGTTTCTTATTCACTATTAGTATAGTAAATAATAACAAAGTGGAAAATAAGGGTTGAACTGTGACGCCCATAAGGGTGAGCCTCAACTGGATCTGTCTTCACTTATATTTTCTTCAGAGAGAGACAAACAACAAAGTGATGGAAGGAATTCTTGAATTTATCTCTGTCACTGGTGATTGCTCGAGGGCACTAAGCATGTTCCAGAGATAGCACAATTGAGGTTCCACATACCCTGTGAGATTTCCTCAGCGCATTTCAAGACCTTTTTTTATGTCTGGCATTACCAAGGCTTACATGCCAGTCCTTCACAAAAAGTGCATTAGGGAAACGGGGTAGGAGCAGCTACCTTAAAAAGGGAGGTCACTACAGCATTATTTTCGAGGGCTTTGTGCCAAGAGACCGGGAATTCCAGATGCCATAGTCAGCAGCTGCTCCATCATCAAGTAAACCCCCTCCCCCCACTCTATATGAGGTGTGGGAAGCCAAAGGTGGATGATCCAGACCTATTTCTAGCAGGTGTCCTGCCAGGGCACTTTTAGAGGATTTTCAATTACTACCTACCTATAAATGAGGCCCACGGTCTCACAAACTTGCAAACTTTTAAGAAGCAAAGCTTGTTTTGACTGTATCGGCAGTCAGACCTTTCATATTAAGACTGGTCAATGAGATTTCTGTCCCAACCTCCATCAGAGCTTACCCATGTGCACAATCTCCACCTTTGTCTTGTTTCAGAATCTACTGATGATACAGGCTTGAGATACAGAACTGAGTGTTCCCTCGAGCTTGCCATGGACAATGCATAAACATGCCTCTCATTCTGAACACTGAGGTACAACAGGCCATGCCTTCTCACAGCACTCTAGTGGAACCACGCACATATATAAACAAAGAGGCTGATAGCAGAGTCCAGTAGATAAACCAAGAAGTGTCAAGGCCTTTTCTTGACTCTCAGAAGCTCATGGTCACCTGCTGGGTGAGCCAGAAGAAAGCTTATCCACAATCTCCAATCGGCTCCTACATTCCTGTACCAAACCACATAGTTAAACTCTCATGTGATGCTGACGGATCTACCCGATGATTGGCCCTTCATGAAAACTCATCCACCACTCCAGTAAAGTTGACTCATTACCAGGACCACTAGAAGTTTCTGAAAGAAAGTTTTTAAACATTACTCTGCTCAAAGGCACAGGTTAACTGTTGACCTTTCAGTCGCAGATTGCTGCATTCAGGTGTTAAACTCTTACTTATATGATACAACTTTCCCCAAGCCAGGATCGATTGGATACAAAATAATGAAATAATACTATAACAGACAGTGTCACATTATGTTGCATAATCTGGCTTTTGTAGACACATAATTTTGTCAAAACAGCTACAAACTGGCCCTCTACTGTCATACAATGTCAGTGGGCCTGCCTTCTCTTACCCACAGTACACCTAGACTTGATGCTACGAAGACATGTGTTCCTTGTATATAGCTCTCAAAATGAGGCTGACAATCGTCTCCATGAGAGTGGTAGAGGGGACGTGGTTTGGAGCAGGCTCCATTGACCGTACAAGGAGGACCTTTTCAAGAAGGCAATGCATCCCATCAGTGTATGCATATGCTGAAGGAGTTTGGTCCTCAAATAATTGTTATTCACACTACAGTAAAACATTCCCAGATTAGTAAAGATAGAAGATGGGTACTTACTCGAAGCCTTTTTTTCCGGATAGTCATTCCAGATAGTGGATAAATATTACTGCATCCTTGATTCAGTCACATAATCAGTAATCAACACCCATCTGTGTGAGAAGCATATCTCTCAATATGACAGCAGGGCAAAGTACCAAAGAGAAATACTGCATTCGTTCCCTTCACCTGTATATAGAATCGGATTCTCTATACCGAGAGATCCTTTCTAATCACTACAAATAACTTGGCTCATTTTGTAGTATAGTTGGAAATGGAGAATCCTAGACCACAATCGTGAAGAATCTGACAGTGCCTAGCGGAAGCCATGAACATGAGGAGGGTTGGCACAACTAGCCAAGTTTATGCCTTTATGCTTGACAGCAGTGCACCGACTTAGCATAGAAGCAGAGTGAACTCTAGAAGGGATATAAAGTACAAAAGGGGGCTATAGGAGAAGCAGTTTGGTTATCCCTGCTGAACGTGAAGGCCCGTTACTGGGAGATGTTATCTGACCCTTCAGATTCTAATGAATCAGACTGTAAAAGCCTCAGTGTTTGTGGAGACTTGCACCACTTATGTATACAGGCTGCAGATAGTGTTCCCTGTAAAAATAGATGTCAGTTTCTTCAAAGCACTTGCAGGCATCACTTCCTAGCACAGAAGGAAAAACTGGAGTACTTTCTGTAATGTATTAAAGAGCTGAGACTGGTGGACACGGAGGAAGGTTGAAGGCTTAACAGAACTTTATCTAGGCCATTTGGGGAGGCGGGCATTTACCTCAAGAAATCTTTGTTGACTCCGGAAGGACAGCCTGCTAGGCTTAGAGGCACTGCTGGGGAGACAAGGTACTTATTCTGAAATTCAGAGGGGCCTGTTAACGACCTGAATTTTGTAGTATGTTAAGTAGTAATACAGGAGTAGTGCCCACTTACTACAAAATGCTATTCACAAACCGATGCACCGCCGTCACTCCTATCTTTCCTATGTGGAGCTCAATGCCAACGTGGAGGAGATCTCCACACACATAAGCCTATGTTTTAGTTGTAAAGTGGGAACAAGGGAGATTGGCAGGAAAATGGGGAATATTCTTTACAAAATGGGAGAGGTTTAGGGAAAGTAAGGAGAGGTTTAGGGAGGAGCAGCTTTTGTGCAACATTCTCTGCACTGTCTGACATTTTTCTACCTGCAACGCTTAAATAAACAATACAGCATATGCAGACTGTGAAATGTCACAGGCAGAAACACCAAGAAGAGGTATGCGGCGCACCCTCGTATACAAAAAAGAGACACAGGAGCCAAACACCATCGAAAGTGAAAAAGGCAGACTGGGAAAGCGTGCATTCAATAGCAGTGCACGATCTGCTCAAATAAAGTTGACACTACTCTTCCAAATAGAAACAGAAGAACTGCACAGAAAAATCAAAAAAGGAAACATGGGGGATGACGAAAAAAAAAGAGCCAGACGGACATATTACCACAGGGCAAATGGCAAACCCTAGAGCAGAGAGAACGTCAGATTATGCTCCAAGGTGGAATGCCCGCAAATCCAGGCTACTACATCCACCCATGAATGAGTAAACTCATTGCTATTTAGAAACGACAGAACTAGACTTCTACAGCGCGAAATGTTACAAAACAGTAGCAAGTGTACTCCAACCCAGCCTTGGATTAAGGCAAGTAACACACATGGCCACTCACAGGTACTGCAACATATTCCTGTAGAAAGTAACGGGTACAGAGACTTAAAATAGCATCTCCTAGGAGCTAATTGAACATAAGTATAAATTATAAATAATTTAAATGCAATACATACATAAAATGAATACCTACTGCGAGTGGGAATTTTTATAAATTATTTGTAGGGAATTTAAATTAAATTCATCTTTTAAAATAGTTTCTTAATATGTATTTAATGAAATTAGTTAGTTTACTGTAACTCTGGTTTATTTCTAAATTAATAATCATTTTTTTATTTTTTATTTTAAAACATTCACAAAAATGTTGTTAAAGAATATAAGACTTTAATAATTTCCCCTACACTTTCCTATAGGTAGATCTCCGCTACGGAGATTGAGATCTCTATTTGCAAGTGAAATATTACTAGTAGTAAGTTTACACTCTTAAATCCTGTCGAGGGAGGTTCTACTGGGAACAAATACGTAAATCTATGCCTAGGAGTAAACCAATGCTGGTCGGTGAACCTCAACAGTAAAGAGGCGTGAGGTTCCGTGGCTTACGGGACCGGACTCCATTTTGTTTACGTTGTTTGCGACGCCATTTTGTGTTGCCCTCACGTAGGCCATAGGGATAAACGAACGAATGAAGTTGCATGTGCCTCGTTGTCCATGTAAGCATTTAACGTGGGTCTTTTCGACTTACGAGTGAACTGCAAGATGCTGACCCCTTCACCTGAAACTGACCCCTTTCACGAAGCTAGTTTCTTTAGCAGATCTTGTCTGTAAATGCAATCAATGTTCAGGATATCGTTAACTTTTAGTTTCTTGCACATATCTTATCCTACTCGACATCTGAATTGTTTCTTTCTTTACGACTTTTCATTACATGGGTAGTGCTTTCAATTATGGGTTTGTCCGGCTTTTGGTAATCGAATTTGGGGCAGTCCTAATAATTAACTTGTGGGGTTGGTACGATGTAAAGTGAGCTTTTTGGAATGTGATAATGTATAGAAATGTGTTTCTATTGGTCAGAATTTGCCGCAGTGGGTGTGCATTCGTAATTGTCAGAATTCTCGATAAAAAGTGGTGTTTTGCTCTACGAATTTGAGCAGTCTCCTGAGTTGTACACCGTGTTGTATTGCTTGGTTTACTGTTACTAGCTGCAGCTAATAAATTTGATCTCTGACGCCACCTAGAAGTATTCCGTGTCTCTGTTTGCCAGGACAGGTTAACTCGAAGACATCGGGCATGTCCCTGACGCCGCTGGGTTCTGAAAGACCCGGTTCTTCAGTTGGCGCCCAACGTAGGGCGACTTCAGCGGTACCGGTCCAAGCTCGAGGATCGTGAGGAGCCACGTGAGGAAATTCTGGAGGAAGGCCGCCACTTCATCGACCCCTGCATGTCGACGTGGACCGAAGGTGTTTTCTGCGAGGCTTCCCGCTTTCCGACGGCTACGAAGGACTGCTGCCCTGACTGTCGCTCTGTCTTGGACCCTCGATAGATGCTTTGTAGAGCAAGACGATAGACGTCTTCCGGTGGCATGACAGATATTTTGGTTAAGTATAAGTGGGTTGCTCCCACAACTTTGTTTTGGTTCTTGGTTTTGTTTGATTCGGCTGCTGCAGCAATCGAAGCCGAGGGGCTCGTATATTTGCGAGTGTATCGATAGTTGATAACCCTTTGAAGTTTGAAGCTAGATTAGTGAGCTATAAGATGCCTGGTCTTAGCAAAATTAGGAAATGGTTTAGTTGTGGTCGTAACAGGGATTCCCGATTGGAGGACTCGTGTCCGATACCTCCGGTTGGAACTCCGACTTATGAGCTCTATTCGAAACACGGAGTGGGTCCTATTACTTATAATGAAGTATGGGTCCGCTATACTAGGAAAGATGGTGTTTTACGATGGCCCCAACATGGTAGTTTCAAATTAAATATTTTAGATAATCTGGAAGTTGCGCTATTTAAGAAGAAAGCCCGGCCGGCAATGTTTGACTATTTCCGCCTTTGGCGAAAGGAAGCCAAATAGAGAGAAATTAAACAAGCAAAGAGAGATAGGAAAGATAAGAATATGTCAGTACTACAAGCTGCTAGGCAGTATAGGGATGATGGAGAGGAACGATTGAGTGAAGTTTTAGATAGGCAGTGTTGCATGGCCATAGATAAATGTTATCCGGCCTTGCCGCTTTCTCCTCCGAAAGTGATTGAAGATTCTGAGAAAGATCCTTTGATCTCTCATTTGTTGAGATTGCCACCTCCTTATGTGCAGGGTGCTACTGCACCTCCATTACCCCCGGTTGTTCCACCCTTTGTTGTTCAACCTCCTGTTGTTGTTCAGCCACCCGGTACTCCACAGATGGTTTTGCCTCCTCCTGCGCAACCCGCTCTAGGGTCGCCATCTTTGCTACCAGCTTTGCCTCAAACTCTTTGCCTTCTACTTCTGCATCTTCGACTCCTACTGTTCTTGTCCCTACACCTTCTTTGCCTCAAAATATTTATTCTCCTGTTCTTATGTCTGCTTCTTCTCCTTCTGTTCGAAAACGAATGACAGAGACTGTTACTAATTTGTTGTCTCCATTGCTTGGGTCATTGAATACGACCCCTGTTTCGGAACGTAAGCAGAGTCGTAGTCAGCTTCCCGGTTCCGAGGAACGGGCAGTGTTGGATTTGTTGGCTCATAGATGGATTTCAAATGCCTCTAGGTATAGTTTGCAAGCGATTATGGATGTTTTCTTTCAATGGGCACCGCCTAAGCAAAGGTATGTTTTTGATGTAATGTGTATGTTTCTACATCAGGAATGGGAAAATAATGAGTTGGGTCTGATTCCTCAGGAACTACTTGATGTTCAGTCCGAATTTGCTAGAGGGACAATAGTGGAAACTGATGTTACAGATGCCGTAGAGACGATACTTGTTTTTAGATCTCAACTTCCGCCTCAGACATTATATGAACCTGATTGCTCCGTTAGGAGGAAAGTGAAGCAGTATCCTATGAGAGAAGTTCCTCCTTTATGGAAAGAAGCAGTTCAGGCTAATGTTAATTTGGGTATTGTGGCTGCACCGGCTCATTTCCAGCGAGTATGGGTACATGTCCCTTGGAAGAGAGCAGAGGTCTTGACTCTTAAGCAGACCTTACCTGGCCCTCGTAAGAATCCTGCTGGTTATTACAAGGAGTTGTCCCAGACAGTTGATGCGTTTGTTATGAATTTAGCTGACATCGATATGTTGATGGGTAATGTAGTTCCGCAACCTTTGTGGGCGAAAATTCGCCATGAGAATCATGCTGGGGAATTAGGTGATACTTGGGCGAATATTGTTGCTGCGGATGGTCGACAGGTAGGAGGTGCTAAACCTGAACCTTTAGTTGCAGATTTACCCAGTAGAATTATTAATTTGATGAAGACTATGATACCTCCCCTACGAGTGAATTGGGATAAGTTAGCAGCATGTAAGCAAAAGAAAGACGAGACTGTGTCTGATTTCTTCACTAGGTTTGAAGAGAAGTTTATCGATCATAGTGGTCAGGACATGAGTACTGAAGGTGGTCAAAGGTTGTACGTGGACAAATTTGTCTTTAATTTACTCCGCGAACTTTCTAATAAGCTAAAGGACTTTAGAGTTCATGGGCTGTTTCTTCGTCGGCCCAGATATTGGCTACTGCACAATATTATGAGAATAGGGATAAAGATGAGAAGGATAAAGCGGAGAAGAAAACGAAAGATTTAAAGACGAAATTTCTTTTGCAGCAAGCTTATCCGCCTCGTCAGAATCAGCCTCAGTTTCAGCAACCTCCACAATTTCAGAGATTGTTACAGAAGCCTGAACCTTATGTTCAGCGATTCTTGCCTGGTCCTAATCAGTGCGCTTATTGTAGAGAGGAAGGTCATTACAAGAATAGTTGCCCGGCTTTGTTACAGCCCACAAATGGTGTATCTGGTCAGAGAGGTCGTGGTGGTTTCCAGCAAGCTCCTAGGGGTAGGGGACGTGGTGTGGTTCCCCAGAATGAGCGTTCCTCTTCCCTACAGAATTCTGCTAATTATTTTGACAGACAGAATGTTCCGAGTGGTCAGTCTGCCCAGTACTATGCTGAGGATTACTATGTTGAAGGTGAGAGTTCTGGTTATAATGATAACTAGGACAGCCAAGGACAAAGTGAGGGAGTAGTGCCAGTTCCAGTAGATCAGAGTGGACCTTATGTTGAAGTGATTACATCAGGTGTGGTAGAACCTTTTCTTTTGGATACTGGTGCGACGAAGAGTTCTATTATGCACTCTAAACTTCCTGGCGCACCTTTGTCTGGCTTGACCAATGTTTCAGTAGGATTTTCAGGCGCCCCAGTTCGTAATCCGGTTTCTAGTCCTTTGTCCCTTTCCATTGGCCCTTGTGAATTGGAAGCTCCACTTATTCTAACGACTGGTTGTGGTGAGAATCTGTTGGTTTTGGACTTGCTGAAAATATTGTATGTGACATTGCATTGTTCTCCTTCGGAAGTACAACTTACCCTTGGTAAGAAAGTGATTTATGCGATGTATTTGTCTAAAGATTGTCTTCCACTGGAATTGCGTTCGCTTCCTGATACGCTTTGGGCTACAGGTCTGAATGATGTTGGCCTTTTGCAGATTCCACCGTATGTTGTTACTCTCAAGTCGAATGCTAAGTTACCTCGTATTCCGCAGTATAAGATTTCGAGCGATGGTGAGAGAGCTCTTTTAGCGATTGTCTATGATTTGGTTGAGAAGGGAGCAGTTGAGGAAACGAGAGGTAATATGTGTAATAGCCCTGTTTTGCCTGTCCTCAAGCGTACTGATGCTTCTCAGCCTCCTGTGTATCGGTTTGTGATCAACCTTCGAGAGGTCAACAAGATTGTTGTGCCACAGTTTCCTGTTGTACCTGATATCACTGCTTTGTTGACTGATTCCTGCTTCGGCAGCCTGGTTTTCTGTCATAGATTTGAAGAACGCTTTCTTGAGTATTCCTATTGCTGAGGAGAGTAGGGATATTTTTGGCTTCTCATTAGGAGGCCGAAGCTTTCGGTTTGAGAGAGCTCCTCAAGGTTATTGTGAAAGTCCCTCTATCTATAGTCAAGCGTTGAAAACTCAGTTTGATGGTTTTGTGTTGCCTGTTGGTGCTACTCTTATTCAGTACGTTGATGATTTGTTGATTACTGCTGATGACGAAAAGATTTGTAAAGAGGCTACTCTTTCTTTGTTGCGATATTTGTCTGATCATCATCATAAAGTGTCACCTTTAATGTTGCAATATTGTCGCCAAGAAGTAACCTACTTAGGTCATCTCTTGTCGAAGGAGGGAAGGCGATTGACCCCAGAAAGAATTCAAGTAATTGCGCAAATGAGTGTGCCATCCACACAGAGAGAAGTGTGTGCCTTTTTAGGTATTACATCGTATTGTAGTGGATCCCCAGTTTTTCACTGTTGGCGAAACCTCTGCTAGCATTGACTCTGAAAGATACTCCGCATCCTCTTCCTTGGTCTGACGAATGTCAGAATTTTTTTTCTGAATTACGCGATGCATTGTGTTCGGCTCATGTGTTGGGTACTCGAGACTATAGTAAGCCTTTCACGTTGTACGTTCACGAGAGAGAAGTTTGTGCATTGTCAGTATTGACCCAACCATTCAGGGACAAGCAGCGTCCATGTGCGTATTTTTCAGCTACGTTAGACCCAGTTGCTAAGTTGTTTGAGAGCTACAGCGGCAGCGGCTGTTTCTATCCGACAGTTTGCTGGTTTAGTATTGGATAATACGTTGATTGTGATGGTCCCACATGCAGTGAATACCTTAGCAAACAGGACCAAGACACAGCACCTTACTAGTGCACGTCTTTCAGGTTACGAGTTGACACTGTTGGCTAGCCATGTTCACATTAAGAGATGTAATGTGTTGAATCCAGCTACGTTGTTGCCGATCTCTACAGAGACGGATGTTCAAGAACAGCATGATTGTTTTCTTCGTACAGAGGAAGAAACGAAAGTTAGAGTTGATTTAAGGGATACTTCCCTTACGGATGTTGATGGTACTCTATGGGTAGATGGTTCGTGCTTTAAGCTTCCGAATGGTGAAACGACTGCAGCGCATGCTATCACAACTTTACATACAGTTGTTGAGACAGCACGCATAGCACGCATAGCACAGAGTTCTGCACAAGCAGCAGAGTTGATTGCACTGACTAGAGCGTGTGTGTTGTCAGAAGGAAAGCGAGTGAATGTTTACCCTGATAGCCAGTATGCATTTGGTGTTGCCCATAGTTTTGGGCGTTTGTGGAGAGAAAGAGGGTTCCTTACTTCCCATGGAACAAAAATACAGCATGGGCAGTTGATGAATGAACTTTTGGAATCACTTACTCTCCCGAAGCAGATTGCAATTGTGAAGTGTAGTGCGCATAAGAAAGTTGTGGACGATGTTGGTCGAGGGAATGCGTTTGCAGATGAAGTTGTGAAGGAAACGGCGAAAGACATGATGAGCCGTATGTATGTTGCAGGCCCTGCTAATTGGGTTATGGCTGGTGGAATGTGTGAAGACACATAGAAAGTGTGAAAATGATTCAGGCTGAAGCTACAGAGAAGGAAGTGAGTGTTTGGAGAGAGACTACAGGTATGTTGGATCCTACAGGTTGTTGGGTTGAGTTGTCAGAACACCAGCGATGGTTGTTGCCAGACGCGTATGTGCTCCCAGTGGTTACAATGGCTCATGGAATGGCTCATATCAGTTCGAAGCGAATATGCAAGTTGTTGGCTCCAGTTTGGCAGAATCCTGGAATTCCGAAATGTGCTGAGAATGTGGTGAAGCATTGTATGATTTGTCTGATGTATAATCCTGGTAAGGGAACTCCAACTCCAGCTGGTCATTTTGCTCCTCTGACGTATCCGTTTGAGGTGATACAGTTAGATTACATTCACATGGAGAGATGCAATAATTTGAAGTATGTCCTTGTGGTTGTTTGAACCTTTTCCAGGTGGATAGAGGCCTACCCCCTAAAGGATAATACTGCCTTGTATACAGCCACGGTTTTGTTGAAAGAGTACTTCCCTAGGTATGGTTTGCCGAGAATTGTATGGAGCGACAATGGAAGTGAATTTGTGGGTCAAATCATGAAGAAAGTATGCTCTGGTTTGGGTATTAGTCAGAAGTTTCACGCAGCGAATCACCCCCAGTCCGCTGGACTTGTTGAGTGCTACAATGGTACCTTGAAGCTGAAATTAGCTAAGGTACAAGCGAGCACTGGTCTTACATGGCCGGATGCTTTGCCGTTGGCTCTTTTGTCAACAAGGACGACAGTGCATTCTCGTGTGGGACTTAGCCCAGACGAAATAGTTTTTGGTCGTCCAGCGAATGTTTGGGGTGTGCCTCTCCTAAAGAATACAGCAGTATTGAGTACCCTATGTTGGTGGATTACTTACATGACTTGACTGATAAATTACGTGTTCTCCACCAACAGATCTATGACAGTTTGCCGACAGCTACTGCAGATCCAGGACACACAATTCAACCTGGTCAATATGTATTGACGAAGAATTTTCAGCGTACCAAGAATTTGGAACCAAGATGGACTGGTTCCTACTTAGTTCTTCTCGTCACTAGAACTGCTGTTAGAGTAGCTGGCAAAAAGAACTGGGTGCATGCCACCCACTGTAAAAAAGTTCCTTTGCCTTTACCGTATGATCAGTGGGTGAGGGATGGTATAGCTGACTTTGAGTGTGAAAGAGTTCCTAGATTTGTGCCTTTTAGTGATGCTCATTTGACATGGACACGGTCAGAACGCGAGGATGATGATGTTCTGCAAGCTGCTGTGCCTCCTCATCTAAAGATTGACAACACCAATCCGGAACTTTTATTTAAAGACCAAACTGTGCCTTGCAAAGAGCGCTACAATCTGAGATCGAAAAAGGACACGTAAATGGACAAATAAAGATTGAATTTTTTTAGATAGTGAATTACACCTTGTCAGATCAAGAGACTTTTTTTTGTTGTTTCCTTTCTCGAGTCACCATCCGGACTCAGCTGCAGGGTCGCGGTACAGCCTTAAGGGGTGAGCCGCGCATTGACATAAGGTCTGTGGTTCAGGGTCGTTAGTGCGATCTTGGAGCACACTTAAGTGAAGAAGGTAATAGCCGTGAGCAGCACGTTAGAGGATGGAGTCTTTTGAGTCTGATAAGAGTGTTAGAAAAGCTGATCCTAAAGTAAAAATGTATATACTGATTCGTAGCAAATGTTTTTTAATATTGTGTTTTCTAATGCTTTTGAATATTACGTTAGCTTGTGTGGGTTGGATTTTCTATGTCACACAACAGCCGATTACATCTACTTCCCAACCTACTCTTTCTTTTCCTACTGTTTCTCCACATGAGTTTCATACGTTGCCTGAACATGAACAGACACGAAGATCAGAATTTGTGAACAATTCGTTTATACAGATGTTGCATCAGCATCAGCTAGTTGTAAATACCACGAATTGTTGGGTTTGTGGTCTTATACTGCATACGACAGATAAAGGAATGCCATATTTGGTTTTGCCTTTTTCGCTTAATGGGTCAGTTTGGGCACTCCAATCAATGTTTATCTATGCGAATGAAGCCTCTCCTGTACGTTCCGTTAAAGACAATACGAGTAATAATGCCTTGATACAGGGAATAGTAGATATGATTAGAGGTATCGATGCGTATAACGCTATCCCTAAAGATGAGGTACGAGCATATGTAGGTTGGAACAGGACGACATATAGTGTTAGTCTGACGGAGAAAGATAGACAGCGAAGGTCTCCTCCTATTTGGATTGTACCCCACCGAGGTCATTTTTGTCTGCAAGGTAATGGTCAGAATCCAAGAGCTCAGCTTGGTAAGAGTGTGTGTGTTCACACATACGTCTATACATCCCAGAAATCTCCACCGTTCGTGCCAGCCAAAGGCACATATTTTGTTTGTTACGACAGAGCATATACATGGTTACCTTCTGATTTTTCAGGTACATGTTATGTAACATTTTTGCTTCCCCCTACATACACAGCTGCTTTCAACTACCATAAGACAAGATATGGTAGAGGTGTTATCGATGCGAAAGATACTGTCGCACAAGAAGTTGGAGACTTCTTTAAGGGTTTCCTGCCCTTTTGGGGTCCTATGGCTAATAGTAGGAATATTCGTCAGCTTACGAGAGTGGTTGAGGCCACTATAAATGAGACTGCAGGTGCTCTGAGTAATATTACAGCTGAGCTTCAAGCGGATCGCCTTATGACATTACAGAACCGCTTTGTTTTAGATATTATACTTGCAGATAGAGGTGGGGTATGTAAATTGATCGGATCTAGTTGCTGCGTTTTCATACCAGATAACGCCCTGACAGTGTACCAAGCCATCCAGAAGTTGCATAAGTCTGCTGAATCTATACATGTAGATGAAGGTAATTGGTCGTTGATGGGATGGTTTTGGGAATTGCTGTCCAAATGGGGATGGAAGATTCTGATGTTTCTTGGTATGGCTATAGCGATCCTTTTCTCGTGTTGCTTATGCATTCAGTGTGGTCCCGCCATTTGTGGCCTTTGTGCTACGATCTGTGTGAGAAGACCCGTCTCGAGAGAAGCGAAGGATAATAAGATGATGTTACAGTAACACCTTAATGATCTGATGAGAATAGATATAGACCTGGATTCAGATTGACGTGAGTTTAGGTCATTGCCTACGTAATGGCAAAAGGAGGGTCTGAGGTTCCGTGGCTTACGGGACCGGACTCCATTTTGTTTACGTTGTTTGCGATGCCATTTTGTGATGCCCTCACGTAGGCCATAGGGATAAACGAACGAACAAAGTTGCATGGGCCTCGTTGTCCATGTAAGCATTTAATGTGGGTCTTTTCGACTTACGAGTGAACTGCAAGATGCTGACCCCTTTCACGAAGCTAGTTTCTTTAGCAGATCTTGTCTGTAAATGCAATGAATGTTCAGGATATCGTTAACTTTTAGTTTCTTGCACATATCTTATCCTACTCGACATCTGAATTGTTTCTTTCTTTACGACTTTTCATTACATGGGTAGTGCTTTCAATTATAAGTTTCTCCGGCTTTTGGTAATCAAATTTGGGGAAGTCCTAATAATTAACTTGTGGGGTTGGTACGATGTAAAGTGAGCTTTTTGGAATGTGATAATGTATAGAAATGTGTTTCTATTGGTCAGAATTTGCCGCAGTGAGTGTGCATTCGTAATTGTCCGAATTCTCGATAAAAAGTGGTGTTTTGCTCTACGAATTTGAGCAGTCTCCTGAGTTGTACACCGTGTTGTATTGCTTGGTTTACTGTTACTAGCTGCAGCGAATAAATGTGATCTCTGACGCCACCTAGAAGTATTCCGTGTCTCTGTTTGCCAGGACAGGGGAACTCGAAGACATCGGGCGTGTCCCTGACGCCGCTGGGTTCTGAAAGACCCGGTTCTTCAGGCGCAGACCGACAGTGACATGCATTCTAATATATCACAATGCCTTTAGGCGGAAATGTCAAAGCTCTCAATCATGGGTCGATAACAGATTCCTGTGTATAACGCCCGTGACTGAGAGCTCTGAGGTTGAGACTCTAGGCAATGCAAGTGTCTCACAGTGCTGGCAGTGGGCAAAAAAGATAGTAAAAAAATTAAAAACGTACTTACCGAGCTTCCTAGTCCTCTGTGCTTTCTTCTTGAATGCCGTCAGTGCAACAGCACCTCATGGAGCCTCAGCCAACTCCTCTCTCCAAATCCTAGTGCTGCTCTCATGCTGCAGATGAGCAGCATGAAAGCAGCACCAGGAGTGGCTGGAGCGGTCTGCCTCAACGCTCCAGCAGGCATCGGTGGACTGTGCCCGCTCTCCACCCAGCTGTCTAAGGCAGTTGGGTGGAGAGGTTTTAAGTGTACATGTCAGGCTGGCCATCTCAAGACAGCCGGCGAAAGTGACACGTGCACTTTAAACTGGAGTGAGCACCACTCCTCTGCTGCCAGTCAGCACGAGTGGCCCACCCTCAAACTGTTCGGCTGGGAGTAGTGAAAAATGGTGATTCATTTTATTACCATATATCACCTACGCTGCCCTGGCAGCAGGAGGGCGACACTCCTCCGCCCTAATGGGGGGTACCGCTGCTAAACTTACTCTCAGAAATAATGAATAGTAAAAAAGTGTGGACTTACACCTAGGCGTTTTATTAAATATGTAAGTAAGTAAATCTGCAAATGCATATTTAATTTGGGAATAGTTCTGTGAATCTGCTCACACATGAATGGAATATTAAGAAAAAACCATAACATGTACTGCAAAAAGAAATGGGGTAATTTAAAATAGTATTCTTGACACCATTTTCGTTTGATGATGTGGCACTTATATTTATGAAAGCACTATATTGTGAAATACTATACTAACTTTCAAAGGTGCAGCAGATGCAGTGGCACCTAGGCCATGGGAAGTAAGGCCCCACTGTGCTCCAATTAGTGGTTATCTCTTTTTTACTATGAGGGGCAATTTACTTCATTAACCCATTGATTGAATTGGGACCCTTGGCGCTCTTGCTATGGGGCAGGACCCCTTCTGGTGATGTCATCATTGCACATCTCCCTGAGTAATCTTCCTTTTAAAATCGCTCCTTCCACCCAGCTCACTAAAATGTGTCAGTTTCTCAAACACGCATCATATTTAGAGAGTTTCACTGCAGCGGTCGGAGAATGTAAGTCACACAGCGAACATTGGGCCTGATTACGATGTCAGTTGGACCGCTGAACGCCATTGCATTGTGCAGGTGGTCATAAAATGCCTGATTACGATGTCAGTTGGACCGCTGAACGCCATTGCATTGTGCAGGTGGTCATAAAATGCTTTTTTCTTGGGGCGTGGCTTGGATGGCAAGGAGGAAGCAGACCTAAGTCCGGAGCTCCCGACCCCCAAGTCAAAGAACGGCGAGCAAGAGAGGCAAAACGCGGAGGAGCGCTACAACAACCGAGAAAGAGGGTGCATGAACTGAAGGGGCATCACGAGAGCTGAGCCAAGTCGAGGTGCGTCCACCAGGAAGCAGGGAAAAAAGCGGAAAGAAACCAGCCGAGAAGAGAAAGAGCAGGCGCAAGATGGCGGACGTCCCGGAGAGGGAGTAAACGGACCACCGAGCTGCCAAGTAAGAGCACCCGATCCCAGGCGCAGACCCCCCAGGGCCCATAGAAGGGAGGAGAAGCATCCCGCTGCTGACACCGTATGCAAAGCGGCGAGCAGAACAACCCCCCCCCCACCCCAGCCCACAGACGAGGCAAACGAGGCGGCCATCTTGGTGTGGGTAGAAGCGAGGGGCGACCATACCGCGAGGAAGGCTCGTTCCCCAAGCGGAGCACTCCAAGGCGCAAGGGTAGACCGCAAGGCAAGAGCGCGAGCGGCGGAGACGAGGGCGAACAAGGAGGAGGGGCGTAAGAGGCCCGAGGAGGAGCGGCAGCCGGGAGGCGCAGAGCCCGCCACCAAGTCGCCTGGGAGAGCGCTCGGGGCTGAAGTAAACCCGCCAGTGGAAGGCAAGTGCCGACGCACGGCAGAGGGGAGAATAAACAAATAGTCCGAAGGGGGAACGCTCATTGGAACTGCGAGGGAGAGGCACAGAAGGGGGCGGCCATCTTAGGAGAGGTGCCGAAGCGAGCGAGCGGCCATTTTGGAGAAGGCGAAGCGGGGAGGAAAAAAAGCGAGCAGAGGCAGCGTGCACACCCAGAAGCACCACACGAGCACCCGGGGGAAGCAGCAGCGTGGGGAAACCAACCCAGCGCAGAGCCACCCCAGAGAGTGATCAACCCCCAAACGGCAGAGGCGGGGGCAGTTGCAGTGTGCAGGCAGCAGACGCAGAGCAGCAAGCAAGCACGGCAGCAAGGTGCGGAAGGGGGGAAGCCCAAGGAGTCGTGGGAAAACCAAGCCATAGCTAGGCCCACATCCCCAGCTAACCCGCAAGAGAAGCAGTAGAGGGTGCAGAGCGACGAGAGCCAAGGCCTGAGAGAGTGCAAAAAGGCAAGACAAGGGGTGGCACCGCAAGAGGCTGGCGGAGTACAGGACAAAAACTAGAGTGGTCAAGTGGCCACCCAGGTTCAGGGACAACCCCCTAACAGCAATAAGCACCCTGAGAAACAAGGAAGGGAAGGGGGAAAACAAGGCCGCCACAAGACAACAGCTAATAGATGGGAAACCCAAGACACACCAGGCCAGAGGAGGCACCGACGCCATGGCAGGGAGAGACGGCAAACAAGGCACAAACGACCTGAAAAAGAGCAAGAATGAGACCCCCGCCTCACCGAGCAAGGAGCGCAGCGGCCAGGGCGACGGGACTATCACACTAGACACTCTCCTGAAGAAAATAACAGAAGGAAACGAGCTGGCAAAAGCCACGAAAAAAACGGTGGACAGCATCCAGATGGAACTAATAGCAATTAGAGCAGAGCAAAGCAAAGCCAACGGCAGAATAGACGAGGCAGAGAAAAGGATAAGCCAGCTAGAGGACAATGCCAACATAACGCACAAAGACCTGGGGTTGGTGATAAAGAGAACCACGGCACTACAAAAGGCCATGGCGGAGCAGGAGGACAGAAGCCGCAAGGGCAACATAAGACTCTTGGGAGTACCCGAGGAGGAGGAAGATACACCGGGGGCATGCGCCCTAATGCTGGAAACTCTAATACCCAAGCTCACCGGACTCAGTTTCGAAAAACCGCTCGAGATCACCAAAGCTTATCGCATACCGGCAAGAAAGCAAGCGAATAGTAACGCCCCCAGGCCTATAATATGCAAACCGTTAAGAGACAATCACACCGACGCGATCTTCTCCGTAGCCAGGAAGGGCCGCCCGATGCTGGTAAACGGAAGCAAAGTAACAATCACCCAAGACTTCTCCAGACTAACAGTCGAGGTGAGGAAAGGCTTCCTAGCCCAGAGAGAACACCTGCGAAAAAAGAACATCGCTTTCACCTTTGCGGGCCCGTCCAAAATGAGAGTAACAGACAGGCACGGAAGCAGAATCTTCGATGACCCCAACGACCTACACAGATACCTACAAGGCCCGGCACCAGAAGAAATGGAGCTACCAAGCCCGGGGGCAAAGCGAAGAGCATCCTCGGATGAAACAAATGAAGGGGAGGAATAGGAAAGGGAATCGTTGTTTGACGTGCACGCGCAACTTTGAACTTAAACGAACAAATCTACCTCAGACAATCACACACAAGAGCAACCGCAGCTACCTCAGCAGTGCCACCACAGCTACGGGAAGAAGGGGGAGAACAACAACAGCCATATCCTTTTTTTTAAATCCAACGCCTTATCACCTGGTCTCCCCCATCTCCACGAAGGGGCCCAACTCAACAGCTGAGACTATGCAAGGACTTGGGGGGGGGGGAGTGTGAGGACCCTTGCTGTCGCACACCCGAGTTACTACTGACGGGGGGAGGGGGGAAGGGGGGAGGGGGGTGGGCAGGGGGGGGAAGCGGGGCAGGTGGACAAGACAGTACATGATACAGCCATCATTTGTGTAATGAACAAAATCCCTTTACTTTTTCTCTTTTCTGCGTACATCCTTTACTTTTTCCCTCTCTCTATTCCCATCCAAACGCCTGGGGGGGGCCGCAAAACGCACCGGGGAGAACGGACATATAGGCCAGCGCCAGACCGTGCGAAGAGAACAAGCATCAGCGACAACACCAGACCACCATGACAGACCCAACAAAAGCTGGCCTGTCTACTGACCTGAAGGTAGTATCCATGAACGTTAAAGGACTGAACCACCCGGTCAAACGAAGGAAAATATTAGAACACCTGGCCAAACTAAAGGGAGACGTATACACGCTGCAAGAGACCAAACTCTCAGAAGAAGAAGCAAAGCAACTCAAGGCTAGATGGATAGGGGAAGTACTCTGCTCACCGGCAAAAGGGAAGAAAAGAGGAGTAATAACGATCCTGAGCAAGAGGGCCAACCTAATAACACAAAAAACGGACGTAGACGAGGATGGCCGCATGCTAGTAACGAGCGTCCAGAGAGGGAGCGACAGAATACACGTGGTCAACATATACGGCCCAAACTCTGAAAATAAACAATTCTGGCAGGAAGTGGACAGCAAACTATCCGGCCTGCCCCAAGAGGACCTCCTGATCATAGCTGGGGACATGAACAAGACAATGGACCAGGCAACGGACAGGCACCCAAACAGACCAAGCCATAACTCCAACAACAACAACAACACCCTGAAAGACCTGTGCATCAAACAGCATCTAGCAGACCCATGGAGGCTACAGCACCCAACGGCGCGTGAGTATACATTCTACTCACACCCACACAACTCCTACAGTAGGATTGACTACATACTGATGTCCAACACCCACACGCACCTCATAGAAGAAACGGAGATAGCTCCAATAACTATCTCGGACCACGCTCACATAACACTCACTCTAAGCGGCAAACACAACGAAAGCCCAACGAGAAGATGGAGGCTCAACGACGACATCCTCCAGAACAGAGAAAACGTGAAAGAAATTGAGGCCGCAATTAAAGAGTACCTCAAGCACAATGATAATGGCGAAGTAGGGAAGGACATCATATGGGACGCCCTCAAAGCAACACTAAGGGGGAAACTAATAAACATCAAATCCAGGATGAACAGAAGCAGAAACAAGAAAATCTCTGAGATAGAGGAGGAGATAGCAGCACTGGAGAGAGGTCACTGCGCAAACATAACAGACAAGAACACACTCACCCTGCTCACAAAAAAGAAATATGAACTGAACAAGATTTTAAGCGAGAGGGCGGGGTCCTGGTTAACAAAATTCAAATCAGTCAACCTATGCGCAGCAAACAAAGCAGGGAAACAGCTGGCATCCTACCTAAAGGCAAAACAGAGGCAGCACACGATAGCAGCGATAACAGACCAAACGAACAAGTCCCAAACAACGAACAAAGGAATACTAGAAGTCTTCAGACAATTCTACCAAGAGCTATATGCCGAGGATAAGAACCTGAGCAAAGATGCAGGACTAACTCTGCTCAATGACACCAACCTGCCAGAACTCAAGGAGGAGGAGAGGGAGTCGCTCGAAGCCGACATAACTGAAAAAGAGATTGAAACAGCCATAAGCCAGCTAAAACAGAACAAAGCGCCAGGACCAGATGGATACTCCACAACGTTCTACAAAACCTTCGGCAAACACATTAAAACGCTACTGGCACAAACGTACTCGACATGCATCCAGAACGGGAAGATGACGGAGTCCATGAGCGAGGCCAACATCACCATAATCCCCAAGGAGGGGAAAGACCCACAATATCCCCAGAACTACAGACCAATCTCGCTAATAAATGTCGACTGCAAAGTCTACGCAAAGGTCCTGGCCAATAGACTAAACAGAGTTCTGCCAGATATCATCCACACCTCACAAGTGGGATACATCAAAAACAGAATATCGCAGGACAACACAAGGCTACTGTGCCATCTGATCAACCACACAGCACGGAGCAATGAACAAGCAGTCATGATAGCGCTAGACGCGGAAAAAGCCTTTGACAGAGTCTCGTGGCCCTTCCTGAGGAACTGCATGGGGAGATTCGGACTGGGGGAAAAATACACGGCAATGGTTATGGCCCTCTACAACAAACCAAAAGCAAAAATAGTGGTAAACGGAAGCGCATCCGAAACGCTCACGCTGGGAAGAGGCACCAGACAAGGATGCCCCCTCTCCCCAGGCCTCTTCCTGCTGGCTCTAGAACCCCTTCTAGCCAGAATAAGAGACAACACAGGTATAACAGGCGTCAAGATCAGAGAGAAGACAGTCAAACTAGCGGCGTATGCAGATGACATCCTAATCACAACAGCAAACCCCTCTCCGTCAATAAAAGCGCTCATGGTCACAATAGGAGAGTACGCGGGAGCCTCAGGCTACAAACTCAACAAAGATAAATCGGAGTGCAAGCCAATGAATGTCCACACCACAAGAGAGGTCCTAGGCGATTCCGGACTGGCATGGCAGACTAAACCACTAAAATACCTAGGACTGCACTTTGGAAGGGACCTCACATCAACGCTCCAACACAACGAGGACCTCACACTGAAAAAAATAAAAGAAAGACTGGAACTATGGTCGCCAAAATACATAAGCTGGTGGGGAAGAATAGAAACCATCAAAATGATGATAACTCCAGCGATAAACTACACGCTAACAATGCTACCACTCCCAATGACAGAAGCCTTCCACAAAAAACTAGACCAACTCTTAAACGTCTTCCTATGGAAAAACAAAAAACCCAGGATAAGCCTACAAAAACTAAGACTGACAAAGGAACTTGGAGGCCTCAATCTGGCAAACTTCAAAACATACCAAACGGCATGCCTGGCGAGACAGGGTATTGCCTGGATAGACGAGACACAAACATACAAATCAGTCTGGCTAGAGGTTGAGAAAGACATCCTGGGAGGGCTCAAGCCAATGGCCCTTCTAACAGCAAACAGACACCCCCAAAAGACTAACACCATACTGAAACACACGAGGGAAGCGCTGATGAAAATAGACAGACGCATGGCGCAGAAGCTGAGAGGCACAGCATGGGAGTCTATCTGGTTCAACACAAAAGTAACTTATCACGGAGCAACAATGCACAACGACATATGGATCGAGAAAGGTATCAGCCTCCCCAACCAGACGGAAACCAAGGGAGGACCGCTGACGTTCCAGAACCTACAGCAGCTACACGACCTCCCGAACCAAGAGCTCTACAACTTCCTCAAGATCAAGACAGCCATAACGAAAGCGAACTTACATAAAGGGGAACCAAGCATCATCAAGTACCTGCAAGTCCTCAACTCAGCAGGTCACCAAACTGCAAAGATCTACAAGCTCCTGAGCCCCTCCACACTGGCGCAGAACAAGAAAGTAACCAACGCATGGGAAACGCTCCTGGGCAGGCAACTGAATGAAAGAGAACGGGCAAAAATGTGGAGCTCAGCGACAACAAACAAAGTCACCCCACAACTAGCGCAAACAAAGTTTTGGCTCCTCCACAGGGCCTACTGGACACCGTCCAAACTCCACAAGGTAGGCATCGCAGAATCGGGCAATTGCTGGAACTGCCAGAAAGAAGAAGGCACCCTCGAACACCTCATCTTCACCTGTGCGAAAGTCAGGAGGTTCTGGACACAGATCAACACCTTCATAAACGACATGCTCAATGCTGACCTCACAATCAGTTTCGCAAGCCTGGCGACAGAACACCTAACCGCGAACTTAAAAAGTAGAGAAGAGAGAGAACTACTAGACCTGCTCCTCACAGCGGCCCTAAAAATAATCCTGACAAACTGGAAGAACACAGCCAAAGCAAACTTTAAAACATGGATTAATTGGGTCACCTTCCTGAGAGGAGCAGACAACATCACAGGCAACTTCTCGAAAGAACACAATGCCAAAGTACACATGTGGGGCCCACTCGACGAGCACCTGAGGAAGACCCAGTAAAGGACAACAACAACCCCCCCCCCTTCTTCTTCCTTTCTCTCCTTTTTCTTCTTTTCTTTCCCTCCTCGTAACTGGGGGAAAACAAACGAAAAGAGCGCACATCCACAAATGGACTGTAGATATAAAAAACCGCTAATGTACACTCCACCTATATATATATTTTTGTATGTTTCTGTTATTCGTGCTGATGCCAATAAAAGCCTTTTCAAATAAAAAAAATAAAAAATGCTTTTTTCTACTGCTGCTTGTGTTGTGATTCAGGAAAAAGGCCGCAGCGCAAGCCACAGTAGAAAAAAGGCACTATGTGCACATACATGCACCATGTTCCAGGCACCATGTGGTGCCTGGCACATGGTGCATGGATGTGTGCAGGGGCATGGCATGTGACCCCCAGGCCACTTAGCAGTTGCCAATGGAGAAGGGGACTCTGCTTTGGTTCCCAAAGTCAGTTTCCGTCTGCCTTTTCATGTCTGTAGAATCGCCATGAAAAGGCAGTAAGAAAGGGACATCCTAGTCCGTACGGCAGTGCCTGCGCTGGCATCACCTCTACTGTAGGGATAGTAGTCCAACTGCCGCCCGACTGGATCTTGGATCATGTCGGAGGTGGCAGTCTTCCCCCGACCTCTACGCTCTGACCGCTGGTATTGTAATCCGGCTGTCAGGACGATGGCCTGGATGTCAGGCGGACCAACACAGACGGCCTGTCGGTGGTGGTCTGCCCGCCATCGTAATGAGGCCCATACTGCGTAAGTCATTTCAAAAGGGTCTTTAAGCTTGAGCTAACGTGTATAATCTAAACGTAATTTTCATCTAATTTCTTCGAATTCTAGTTCCAGGCTCACTGGCTTCCGTGAGATAAGACACAAGAGAGTGAGATTAAAACTGACAATGGCCCTCTGATTTAGGCATAGCCATGGACGTCAAATAGGGGTGGCCAGGGACAGTAGCTGCCATTCTGACTTGCCATTTGGTACGTCTGGCACTAACGCGTACCCCATCTGACCGGGGCCACTAAATGCACTGCTTAACTTTTGTATTTGTGTTTGCTTCACACGTGTGCGTGCTTCCAATTGACCCTCGGATGCAATGAAGAGACAGTCGAGGGGCTAAGGGATCAACAATATGGTGTCAGTCACTGAGGTCAACGGGTGCGTGACGTCTCTTCCTCTTTCCCTGGCAGGTTGGTGAATAGACGCGTATCAGAGACTCGGGCAGATTTACAAGCCCCTTGTGCCACTTATACGTCACTTTTCCCATGTTAATAGTGACGCTAAAGTGGCGCAAGGGGCTTGTAGATCTGCCCCTCAGTGATGCAGCGTGAAGTGAAGCTAGGCTGTCGTGTGCCTTGGCCATCGCCTGCAGTCACCGCACTGACAACCATAAGCTCTGAGTGAGACAGCTCATCACAAAAACGCACATGCCACTGAGTCATCACAGTCACAAAACAAAGAGACAAGTGAGGGACAAGCAAACCAAGCCCCGCAGCAGAGATACAATCAACGACTGACTGTGAAGGGCGAAGGGACAGAAAGGTGGTGGACAGAGGCAGACACGAAAGAGAGATCCAGTCTGAAGATCACAGATGGGAGAAGAGAAAAAGACCAACCGCCCAAGGAAGCAGTGGAGGCAGCAACAGACAGGGTGAGATGGGCTGGTGGACAGAAGAAAACTAGAAAACAGGGACAGGCAGAACTCTGCTGACAAACTCAGGGGGAGGAGACAGAAGGGAAGGGACGGTCAGAGGCAGTGAGTACTGGACACCAGGAGCAAACACGACTCACAAGACAAAAAACTCAAACTATACTTACGTGTCGGGTCAGAGCGCCTCACTGCGGGAGAAAAAGAGAGAGCAGCGTCAAGCTATTGTCGGTGACAACATGTTTTAAAAGTGAAAGAACAGGGGGAGTTGACTGGCAAAAGAAGAAAGTGTAAAAACTAACAAAACTAGATGCAAAGGTTCAGGTAGTTATAAAAGAGTGCAGGATCCGCTTTGCCTTGTACACACTGGACAGGAAACGACCATTACAACGCGGTCTTTACACCGCACTACCATTACGACGCGGTCCTCACAACGCAAGTCGTTACAACGACTTGCGCTGGATGGCGCTATATACTAAGGAATAGTATGATTTACTATTCCAACACCTTCCCTACTGTTACGTGGGCTGGAGTTGGAATAGTAAATCATACTATTCCTAAGTCCAGCGCCTACAGAACAAGTTGTTGTAATGACTTGCATTGTGATAACTGCATTGTAATGGTAGCGCAGTGTAAACACCGCGTCATAATGACATACATCCCACTGGACTGCATGCACTATAAACCCTGCAAGTGGCAGAGAATGGATGGACTGTGGTGGATAGAATGTGATGACCTATGTAGACTTCACAAAAGACAAACAGGTGGTTCTTAAAGGCTCGCTCGTGACTAATCCATGTGTTCTGCAGCAGTGACCCTGCTTATGCCCAAGACCTCAGCTCGTGCATACTGTGATTGAGGGCCACTGCTACATCAAAGCCTGCCTGTTCCACTGTGGTCCTCGAACACTGCCAGCTGTGATCTGACACTAATTTGAGCCGGTAGTCTCCGGTGCTCAGCACCGCTGCTTAATTGGTTTCCCGAGCTCTGTACCAGCAGCATTCAAACTTAGCCCAGAAGGAGTGTAAAGCAGCTTGTTTTACCAGTACTTAATCTTATGGTGTAGGTTAAGTGAAAAAGAACCTCACAGTGTAGTTATAAAAACATGTATTTATTATAAACACTCGCTAACACATTGCAATATCTCTTACCTGGAGATATAACCACAAAACACACAATACTTTGATAACAGTACATGTAAGTAGCACAAATACACAGTGGTCTCCAGGGGAGACAAAACCATATACTAAAATAGTTGAATGCGAACCACGACCTAAGCGGAGACTGGACCCAGAAGATGTAGAAGAGTCGGGTTGCCAAAGGAACCACCCAAGGTAAGTACCCAGGAACCCCATGGAGGCGGTGTGCAGAGAGGGAACACGACTGCGGACACACTACAAGTCAATGGGTAAGTCACGGTGGCAGTTTTTAGGAAGAAGGACCTTTCCCAGTGGACCCTGAAAAAACTCTGTGGAAATGGAAGGTTGGAGAGTCACCCCACCCGTGTATACCCCGGGAACCAGGATACCTACACCAGGGATGCTAGGTGCATAGGTGCGAACTGATGTTGGGAACCGCCGTAGACCATAATGAAGGGCTTCAGTGAAGATGTCACTGGCAAAGAAGATGAAAGAGTCCTATGTAACCCAAAGGTGGATTCAAGATGAGAGGTATGTGCAAGCAAAGGGGACAGAGTCTATGCCATTTAGGAGTGACCAGGTGCATGGAAGATGAATGCCACAGATGTCGGAGGTGCAGGTGATTTGACGGTGCTGCTGTGAGGGCCAGGCGATGCTGTGGAAGATCAGGAGCCGTTCATGAGCTGTCCCACGTCGGATGTCAAGAGCCAGGGAGTCAGTGTCTGGCAGGGGCTCCAACAAGCCTTGGCAACGGCAACCCAGGTTCGGGACCAGCAAGGTCCAAGTAACTCACCACGAGTAGGTAAGTCAGAGCAGACCCCGAGCAAGCAGGGGAGCCCACTGGAGCCAAAGAAGACCCTTAACAGGATCTACAGCCCGAAGGTATAGGAGTCACAAGAGGACTTCGAGCAGCTCACAAAATGATGAAGGCCCACGGTGCAGAGGATGCAGTGCAGGTGAAGATCTTGGTTGCAGGAGATTCTTGAGGCTGGAGCTTCTTGGAGCCAGAAGATCTCTGGTGAAGAGAGTCAACAATCCTTGGCAATGGCAAGTCGACGAGGCGCAAAGGGGTACTACTTCAGCAATTCAGACGTGGGATACTGGCTTCAAACGTGCTGTGAAGACAGTGCAGGCCTCGAGGGAGTTGCAGAACCACCACCTGTGTTGCTGAACCTTTCGGAGTCCGTAGGAGCTCAAGGACATCAGATCCATCAGTTTTGCTGCAGTGCCTGCAGATGCAGGGAAGTGACTCCTTCACTTCAAGGGAAATTCATTTGGGTGTCTTGGATGTCCACAGGCCTGTAGAAGAACCTGTATGGAGAGCAAGCACAGGCAACGCAGAATACTGGCAGGACAATGAGACCAGGAACAGCAGGAGTCTTCCCAGATACAGTCTTGGTTCTTCAAGCAAAGTCCAAAGTGCCCAGACGGTTGAAGATGAAGTGGTTTCGGATCTGAATCTTGTCCCACAATGAATCTAAGCAACCACCCACAGGTAAGCCCTTAAGTCCCCTAAGGAAAGGGATGGGACGATTCAGGGGTCCCTCCCACAGGAGGGGCTGGACAATAGGGAGGATACTCCCATGTCCTTTGTCTAGTTTCGCCCCAGAGTGGGAGCCAGCGGCTCCCTGAACTGGTTCCAACTGGAGTATGCAAGGAGGGCACCAAATATGTCTATATGTTTTCAAAATGTTCCTGATCACATTTCTTTTACGGATTCATAGTTCTGATAACATTATAGAGTAAATGATACCCCAGACATTCCCTCTGAGGTCCTTATCACCAATACTCCCTCCTCTTTATTTACTGATGCCAGGCACAATTATTGAAAGAATTGAGCAAGGGCACGGTGAGGGGGCAATCCTCCTCAAGGCTCTATTCAATGCAAAAGTCTGAAAAAGAAGAATTTCGCAGCCCTCCGGTGCCTCCCGGTGGAAATGAATACCGCTGATGTCCCCCTACAAAACCCCTCCTGCTCTATAACCTGCTGGGAAACAACTAGCTGTTTTTTTAACTGAATATTCTAGAGAATCAAAATTCCTTTTCCAACCACATCTTCCCTAGGGATTTTAACTTGCACTGGGGAGTTTAAAAAGACTCACCTTTCTCACAAGCTGCTGCATCCCTTCTCAGGAATGACCTTACTCCTCCCAACATAAAATATGCTATTTGTAAAGCGCACGTTCACCCAGAAGGGTGTTACTTGGTGCTGAATAACATCTGTTTATTGTTACCCAACTCAAAGGTACTAATTTTATCCACCTCAGAACAATGAAAGGCTGAGTGGACCTGCCGGGATTTGAACTTGTGACCATGAGGTCAAGCTCAACCCCCTAGAGTGGACGCACTGGTCCACTAAGCCACCAGACTTGGGTCCATTTCTTAACCTTGTGGTAGCTCAAAAAAAACAAACCGCTGAGTCTGATCATCATATCCAGGTAGACCTGTGCTTGAAATGGAAAAATAGAAGTGCAGATACTCTGTATCAGAGTACCTGCTTGTTTCTGAGAAGTGCTTAAAAGTATTGCATTTCTCTTGAGAAGTGCCAGTACTCACACGCTCAAAATAAAAAAGTGAAAAAAGTGCTGGTACTCCGTACCGGACAATACCAGTCCATTTAAAGCACTGATGTAGACTGGTCAGGCCACTTCCTATTGTACCTCAACTCCTCCAAAAGAATAACACAGGACCTTGGAATAATCCTAAACTGAAGAGGAGAGACTAAAAAAGTTTCTATCTCTCCCTTCTATCAGAAGATATTTCATTGTCCGTATATGGTATACCAACATCACAAGAAGGTATTGCAGTGATCAGTCCATAGCTCAATAGCGTGAACATCACTATAGATAAAGTTGCACCGGAAAAACTGAAGCATCTGTGACTTTAATGACCCACAAATGGCTCTCAAATCAACTGAACCAATATAGAAAAACAGCATTTCAAGCTGTTGCGTGGGTATGACACTGCAACCCATCAGTCGAACTACACAAAGAGAGAAAAGGTAAAAATGGTAAAAAAGAATCATATTAAGACAAAAGCACCTTTTTTCAAATGGGGATTAACCTGTTGAGGTGGTAAAACAATCTACAAATTCTACTAATCATTCAATGCACAACAAGAACCCCAAAAGGTACTCAGAAACTACCTTAGACCCTGTTCAGAAATCCTCCACATCCAGGCCTGAATTTAGAGGAATCTAAGAAACTGTGCTTTGCAAAACTACAGCAAACCTTAGCCCCTCCTCTTACTTTATGGACTCCATACCCGCCTCCATCATTAAAAAGATCACACCTACATGATTCCTTTCTGGCCCATCCTAGCCAACTCATCACAATCTCAGGCCATCATCCCAGCTGGCTCTAAAATGGGCCAGATCACGCCGTTTTGAAAAAGCCATAAGCTGATTCGGAACATCTGAATAGCTACTGCCATCTAATCACAAATGTACCCTCCCTGGCCAAATCACTGGAAAGCCGTGACAACAGTTAATTAAGACAATTCATTGCCAATAGCGTTTTTGATGATTTTCAGAAAGGTTTCAGATCAGGATGTAGTGCTGAGAGTGCAATGCTTCAAACTGGTGATGACACACTCCTTCTCACAAAGGGTACGCCTGCATTCCTACACTTCTGGACTTTGCCACAGCATTCAATATCGTAAACCAGGCAACACTTGCACTTTCAAAGATCTTTGATGACAGAATGCACCTCAAAGGGATGGTACTTAAGTGGCTCTCTTAACACCTTGAACTTATGGACTCCAGATCCAATGTCTCATCTCTACAACACGTTGTTACACAAGGCTCCATTCTTTCACACACCCTCTCCAAACTATGCATGGATCCTTTAGGCACCCAGCTTAAAAACACCAACATCGCCTTTCGCTTCTAGAAGATGATTACATAGCTATACCTGAAAGTATCCTTTCCAAAAGACACTGAGTTCCTCGTTTAAGCTGTTAGTAAAATCCAATCTTGTATGTCCCAAACCTGAAACTAAATCAAAGTTGTTTTCCCCTCTTGGTTGCTCAACGTTGGAACATTTTCTCCTCTGAGTTGCTCAATGCTAGTACAATCTTGGCTAAATGGAATCAACATTCTGGATTGTTGTCCCTCTACCACTGCTTGTATTAAATCTATCAGCTTTCAGCTTGACAAGAATCTTACAGGGCTGTTCACAAATGTAACTTACACATGGGGGTAATTCACATGTGTAAGTTTACCCTTACACTTTTGAGTAACTTTACTACGGGGATCCAGGAACCACAAGAGGGGGCAAGACCACAAGCCCCAGTGCCATTTGTGGCTGCCGCCGCCCACCAGACAGCACTCCAACACCCGGAGGTGCGTTATCTACCGTTTGGGGCTCCTGCTGCATGGGAAGCCAGGAACCACGAGTGGGGGAGGAACCACAAGCCCCAGTGCCATTTGCGGCAGCCACCCCCCACCAGACAGGACTCCCGCGCCCAGAGGTGCATTATCTACCACTTGGGCCTCCCGTTGCGCGGGACGTGCCCTGGAGCGTGTCCAGGCCACCACTACCAGGCCAAGAGCGGGCCTGTCTGTGCTTGTCAGTGACCGACGGAGGCCGGCTGGGCCACCACCCTGGGTCCTTGATAGGGAAAAACCAGACATCGTTTTTACAAGGTATGGCACCCCCTCTTTTCTTTCTACATTATCACATTTCTCCCTGCTTCACGGTGCTGGGTAAAATTAACGCTTACTCTGAAGAATTGTTATGCTTGGGGCAGGATCTTTTTATTTTGCTCATTTAAACATCTGTATGTCTATCGTGGACCTGTTGAGATATTTGGTCGCAGGAGCCCTTTACATTTGGGTTGTCAAAGAGAAAAAGGCAAGAGGAAGCTAACCGTGGGCACACCGGGGGGCACAGCAACTACCTCGGGCTCTTTTTTAACCAGGGCGGCTAATGTCCTATCTAAAGAAATTGCCTTGACTGAAAGGAGACTTTCGATGGAAATCATTAATCACTCCCAGAAACCTCTGATTCTTGCTGACTCTTCGATAATGGAAGACACAGCTGGCACCCCACCCATTGTGATCACTGATACTGAACTGTTAGCCAGTACTGAAGGTATACAGGAAGAAGCTATACTCCTGTCTGAACCACCAGTAAAAAGAGAGAGGGGCGGGGGGAAAAGGTGCTCAATCACACAAGAAGGATGCCGGTTTAGTAGTGCCAGATCAGATGGACCTGAGTTTGGCTGTGGTTAATTTAATACCTAGAATTGAAGCTGTGTTCAAATCACTTTTGTCTCCTATTATTTCACATCTGACAAGGACTGAAGCTGTGCTTACTCAGTCCATTGAGTCACAACTTGCCCCCCACCCAAGAATGTGGAGGCAGCAGCGGCAAGAGCAGGAGCAGCTGCGGGTGTGGTTCTACTCAGCTGGCTGGACCTGCACCTACACCCTCAGTCCCCTCAAGCAACGGCCGTAAGCACCTGGGGCATGGAAACCTCTTACAGCTAGGTCAAGGGGTCAAACAACCGTTACAGGAGGTTTTGCCATCCCATATGAGTCTGGGATAGCCCATAATGGCAGAGGTAGAGGGGGTAGGAGAGATACAGCTTCCCAGAAACCCCTTGATGTCTACGAGGTCGGCGCTTGAGATGCGCCTCGGCTTTACCCCCATGGTTCCAAGTCTACCAGATGCCTCCCAATGATAGAGGGGAATAGTGGGTATTTAGATCTACCTCCAGAGTCAGCCCCCTTAGTGGCTAATTTGACAGGTGTCCCACCCATCCAACAGGGTACAAGGAAATCCACGATAGATCTGCTGCATAAGGTCACCCATTGGTGCGACAACACAATAGAAAATTGACACTATATACCACCACACATCAATATGGCCAGAAGAGTGGGCTGGGTCAGATCCAGTGTAAATAAAGATAGGGAGGTAGGGTGACCAGGCTTACCGGAGTTGCCCGGATGGTCCCGGTTTTTCACCAGCTGACCCGGCAGATTTCAGGAAATCTAGCTCCTGTCCTGGTATTTTAGAGGGTCGACTGAAAACGGTGGTAGCTGCTTTTTTATGTTTTACAAAGCAGGGATAGTTATTAGTTGTTTCAAACAAGCAATTGAATCAACAGGCAACTACTGGTGTTGAATTGAAGAATGACACTTCAATGTAGGTTGAAATAGGTTTAATCCTTAAGCAAGCAGGTACACAGCTGACAGGTAGTCAGTCTGCGTCAACTGAATAAATGTAGAACACATAGAGGAAAGTGGAATACAGTACATACAATTCTAAAGAATGTGGAATGTGTAAAGTTAAAGGTACATTACATATTACACAACATAACACATCCCCTTCGCAAAAATGAAAAAAAATAATAATAATTATAACAAGCATTATCCCTTTTCTTGAACAAAAAAACAAAAAACACATTTTTTTTATATATAAATGAATATATAAATATATATCTTGCTTATAATGGAAAACTTTCAGAAATATAATCAGCCAAACAGGAAGCCTTTTTTTACGTCTAGAATTCCTGTTAGCATTGAATGTTTCCTGACTGGCACAACTCGAAACAGGAACACTGGGAACAGTCAAACTTGTCAAAACATCTTGATTAGTTAAACCTGATACACTAGGAACAGCTAAATTAGAGCTAACAACAACCTCATTGGAGACATTTACATTAGATGACTCAGATGAAGTTGAGCACATCAAATCCTCCAAGTCAAACAAATTAGTGGATTTGCTAAAAGAGTGCATAGAAACAGAATCAAAGAATTGTTTTTGTTAAGGGAATCCAAAGGATCAGAAGAATTGTTTTTGTTAAGAGAATCCAAAGGATCACAACATTTAGCAATTCTTTTAAGATTCCACACCCGTCCATCGGTAAGACGAACAGAATTATTCATGACTTCTACAACTTGCATAGGCTCATAAAAACGACTTTCCTCCTTCGGAGATTTGCTAGGTTTTTTAACTTTTACCCACTGACCAACAACAATGTAAACATTATTAACATTATGCTTTGAATCATACCAGACTTTACTCTTTAGGTGTGAAGCCTGGCTTTTTTCTTTTACAAAATCTTCAGACCAATTAACAACATTAGATTTGAACAACCACCCAGGAGTGAATTTTGTTCGTGGATTTCTACCACGCATAAGAACAAAAGGAGGAAACCCAGTGGCTTCACAAATAGAAGTTCTGTAAGACCAAACCATTTTTAATACCTGAGTTTCCCAATCCTTGTTACTTGCAGACAGACATCTGAATGGTGTTTTTGATGACTCGATTGAAGCGCTCAACCATGCCGTTGCTGTTTGGATTATACAAAGCAGTAGTTTTGTGCTTGATTCCTAATCTTTCAAAGTACTCTTTAGCCTTACTGGACATAAACTGAACGCCATTGTTACTTAATAAAACAGAAGGAATGCCTTCTAAAGTGAAAGAATTATCTAAGAACTGTAAAACAGTATCAGTATCTGCTCTATTAACAATCTTTACAAAAGGCCATCTTGAGAAAAGATCCATCAACACCAAAATATACTTTTGGTCATTACCAATGGGACCCATAATGTCAATAGCTGTGTGCTCCCATGGTGAATTAGGTTCCACCAAAGTGCCCATAGGAGGCTTACACAAGACCAAAGATTTATCAGCAGCCTGACATAATTTACAATTCCTCACAAATTTATCTATATCTGCGTCCATACCAGGCCACCAAAATGAAGTTTTAACAGTGCTTTTGGAACGGTCAATGCCAAAATGTCCTTCATGACATAAAGCCATGATAGATGAACGCAACGTTTTGGGAGGAATGACTCTTTCACCAAACCAGATATTACCTTCCCTGATACTTAGATCAAATCTGACCTCCCAAAAAGACTTTAAAGGATGTTTACTATCCACTTTTTTTGGCCAGGAACCAGCTAGATGTGATTTCACTGATGCTAACTCATTATCATTAAGATATTCTTTGTCCCATTTCTCTTTCACAATACCAGTACCTTCCAAGTCTTGCACATACGCAACTTGGAAAGAATTCCACAAATCATCTTCACATTCTACAAGCTGTTTGGGCATTCTAGACAAAAAATCAGCTATGCAATTCTCTTTCCCAGGTACAAATTCCATCTTATAACAAAAATCTTGCAACTTGATGGCAAGTCTGGCTACTCTTGCAGAAGTATTTATGGTTCCTTCAGTGGTTAAAACTCTGAGTAACGGCTTGTGATCACAACGTAAAATTAATTTTGTACCCCACACAAGAGCTCTAAAATGATTCACAGCCCATACACATGCTAAAGTTTCTTTTTCTATGGTCGAATACTTTTCCTCAGTAGGTGATAAAGACCTAGACACATAAGCCACTATTTGTTCTTTTCCATTCACCCCAACTTGAGACAGAACTGAACCTAGTCCCTTGATGCTGGCATCAGTAGTAATAATGGTGTGTGCATCAGGATTAAAACTTTTTAAAGAAGCAATGTTTGTGATGCAGCTTTTTATGTCCTCAAAATCCTGTCCACACTCCACAGACCATACAAACTTAGTTTTATTTTTCAAAAGTTGTCTAATATTATACGTTCTGGTTGCAAAATTAGGAATGTATTTAGAACAAAATTCAGCTAAACCAATGAAGGATCATCTTTCCCTTTAGGAGATGGAGTGCATTTGATAGCGTCAATGAGGTTAGGCTTAGGTTTAATCCCTTCACAGTCAATAATATGACCTAAATAGGTAACATGATCACTGGCAAAGGTACATTTTGAAAACTCAATTGTCAGACCCTTTTCCTCCATAATGCTCAATACTTTTTCTAGAGTTTTATCATGCTCCTCCTTGTGTTTCCCAAAAATGAGGATATCATCCTGGAAAAATTTTGTGTTTTTAACGGTGGAGAACAACCTGTGCATTAAGCGCTGAAAAACAGCAGCTGCTCAAGCTAAGCCGAAAGGCATTCTCTTAAACTGAAAACAACCTTGCGGAGTTATAAAAGCAGTGTATTGCTTGCTGTCTTTAAATAAAGGAATCTGGTGGTATGCGGCAGATAAATCAATTGTGGTGAACCACTTAGCACCATCGAGTAAAGCTAACATCTCATTTATTTTTGGTAAAGGAAACTGATACACCACTATATTATCATTTAAATGGCGCAAATCCACACAGAGTCTCAATTTTCCGTTTGCACGTTTCACCACAACTAAGGGAGAAACCCAAGCAGATGCCTCAATAGGCTCAATGATGTCAGAGGAGACTAATCTATCAAGCTCAGACCCAACATCTTGTCTTAAGGCAATAGGAACGTTTCTGACCTTATGAATTTTGGAATCCGCATCATCCTTTAAGATTATCTTATGTTCAAAATCCTTTAATTTGCCAATTTTCTTCTGAAAAACAGAAGGAAATTTCCTTAGCAGTACATCACCGGTCTTGGTCCCTTCATCCATTACCAGAACCTTTTCAACTGAATTGGGATCGAGGATTATATGTAAATCGCCCTGATCTTTCCATCCTAAAACCGATGGTCCCTTCTTCGAAATGTATAACTTACCAAAAGATTTGTGATTCTTGAATTCAAATTTCGACCAACGAAAACCAATGATATCAATCTTCCCACCATTATAACCTTCAGGGTCAATATCAGGAGAGGATAAATTTGAACCAATTCGGTCAACAAAATTGCTACGCCAAACATCCTCATTGATAATAGTGTAAGGTGAGCCAGAGTCTGCGTAAACTTTTACATGCACACCTCCTATGTGCATCCAACATTCAGGCTTATTGTCAACCAATAAACATCCATCCCAAATATTGAGAAGGAGTTTCTTTTTTAGGACAACTGCACATTCAGAAGCTTGATCATCACCACTGGAAGAGTTATCATCAGAGTCTACATCCTCTTGAATGCATTTGACAGTCTTAGTCCTCCTTCTACATGCTTTGGTATAATGGCCATACAGACCACAAGCACCACATTTACTTTTCTTAGCCGGACACGACTTAGCAAAAGCCAAATGCTCAGAACTCCCACACCTGTAACATTTAGGAGTCTCACCACTCATTTTAGGTTTTACCCAAGTTTCATTCTTTTGTTTAAAATTGCTGATCTTTTTATAATTGGAGCTAACTTTAGCAACAATATCTTTTGTAGTGTTATCGGATTTCAAGGCACTAGCACACCTGCTAGAAGTTTCAGCTTTGCGAACTAAGGCTAAGATGTCATCTAGACAAGCGTCGCCATTCATCCATAAACGTTCCTGAATTGCAGGATTGTTTGCATGCATGACAACCTGATCACGAATCAAATCATCCAGTAACACACCAAACGCACAATCATTCCCCATCTTTTTTAACTCACCCACATAGTCATCAACACTTTCATTCTTGGATTGCTTCCTCTGAAAAAATGTATACCGCATAATACCAATACAAACCTTGGGGGCAAAATACTTATCTAAATTCGACAGAGAAATAGTAAAAACATTACTGTCCCCAGCCCCAACAATAGGTTTGTTCATCTGATTATAGCACTTAAGACCTTGTGGACCTAAAGAGTGCAAAAGGATGCGTTTCTTTTGTTCTGCAGACATTTTGCCATCAGAGTCTACAGTCTCCATATAATTCAGAAAATAGTCTTTCCACTCCAACCATTTCAAGTCTGGTGAAGAACCTTTGGACCAAAAGTCTTGCGGATTACTTAAAGAGAAAGTTTGTTGACTCATTTCCAAATGATTTAAAAAAAAATGTGATGAATTCTGGTGGAATTGTTCAGTGAAATAGAAAATAATAAATATTTACTTGAGATATAAGAGAAAGGATAGTATTTCCTTCACCGTCCTTTCTTCACCACCAGTGAATTTAAGATCCAGGAATGTTAAAGTTCGTAAAAGCAAAAGAGATGCCAAAAAGCCAAATCGTAGAATTTCTTAAATAATATAAGAAATAATTGTAGATACCTTAAAAATGCTTTAAATAGTCACTTCCCTGTGTGAATGAATCAGCTGAATTCACTCGTGTCAGTTGAATGGTTTTCCGACTACGAGTAGGCTAGACCAATCCAAAATGGCCGCCGCGTATGACGGACACGTTCACGTTGAACGTTTGACGTAGGAGTAAAAGACGCTGGAGATTGCCAGAGAACTTGCGAGCGTGCGGATGAGAAGAGCATCAGAGGCAGTCACGCGCGAAGACTCCAATCGGCATTGTTCAAATTGTAACGGTAAGAGATCTGAGTGAACAATGTGCGTTTGTTCTAACACGTGTAATAGCCAAATAAATAGATGTTTACAGCTCCACAAAACACAGGAAACGTGCTCACCGCCCAGCAACTCGAAGTCTTTTCCGATTTCTCCAAAAGCGCCTCCAATTACTCTGCAACGTCGTCTCTGCTTGCAGATCCACAAAGAACCAAATTCTTTTTTTTATTTTTTTTTATTTTTAAGAGTAGAGTATCCCGATCGTCGCCACTTGTTGAATTGAAGAATGACACTTCAATGTAGGTTGAAATAGGTTTAATCCTTAAGCAAGCAGGTACACAGCTGACAGGTAGTCAGTCAGCGTCAACTGAATAAATGTAGAACACATAGAGGAAAGTGGAATACAGTACATACAATTCTAAAGAATGTGGAATGTGTAAAGTTAAAGGTACATTACATATTACACAACATAACAACTGGGTTTAAAAAATTGCATTTTATGCATGTTCTAACTGCCTGTTCTGTAATTTTCTGCTGAGGAGCGCTGTCATTCTGTCCGCTCACTTGAAGTAAAATTGTAGTCCTTCTTCTATTTTCGTGAAATGACCCGGTTTTTGGCTTTAAAATTCTGGTCACCATGTAGGGAGGGCGACTGCATTGTGGTCAATCGAAGACACACAATACACCTGATCAATAGCTACTGTAGACAAGGGATCAAAAGCGAAATTAAGATTGTCCCACTCTATTTCTTTTATCCTACTGGGATGCCACATCTAATTGTTCCCATACTAAACGGGACCCTTTACCAGTGAGGCCATTACAATGCCTGAATATACGTTTAGCCATTCCCTTGGTCAATAGATTTGCCCCATTGAGGGGTCTGGATAGTATAGATTGACAAATAGCTCCATCAGGGGATGGGATAACTTTAAGGTCTCTTCATTTACCGGTGGATGCGTCTAAGTCTAAGTCTAAGTCTGACCTAATTTTACCTAGTACACCAAATATTAAATTAATGTTTTGGAATATTGCGGGACTGAGGGCCAAAAAAGATGATGAATGTGGCTAGTAATAATAAGGTCTTGTCAGATAGTCCCTTTACAGGAAACATCTGACACTTCTGACTCTTTTGTCCTGGACAGTTTCACCCCCTTTTTAGGTCTCGCTGGCGTTGCAGCGCGAAGCGCTGCCGCCAACGAGACTTATAGCCGCCTTCCTCCCTGCCAAGGGAGTCAGAGCTGTGAGCGAGCCGATACAGACCTGGGCACGAGCCGACCCAGGTCTGTGAACGCGCTTCACAGTGAACAGCTTGTGCCGTTAATTAGGTCTCGCTAGAGACCGTGGACGCGCACCTACAGGCACACACAGGCACACACGCACACAGGCACACACAGGCACCCTCTCTCCCCCCCAACACTCACACACCCCCCACCACACACACTCACCGACTCCCCCAAACTCACCGGGCTCTTCGGGTCAGTCTCGGCAGCAGGCAGACTCTTCGTCGGCGATCCTCAGCCTCCGTGCACGCTCACGGCGACTGCGTCTCGTGCTGCGTCACCGCACTGTTTCGCGCCCGGCGATCCTCAGCTTGTTAAGACAGTAGTTGTGCTCTCTCGGATGTTCTCCTGCGCGCTCCCTGCTCTCAGCGTGGCCCGAGTACCCTCCTTCCTCCGTGGGATGCTCGCGCTCTCTGCTCGCGCGGCGGAGCTGGGCAGGGCTGTGCATAACCCCTCCCAGCGGCTTGGATGTCACTGTTCCTCCCCCGGAACAGCAGCCTTCTTCTTCCTCCGACTGCCAGCGGTCCGTGGGTGGAAGGGTTGGTAAGAGCAGCAGCATGGAGAAGGGAAAGAGCACCGGGGATGCTGCGCTGGACCAGGCCGCCCAGGACTGGCTGAAATGGGACAAGGTAAGACCCTGCTGCGGAGAGGGGCCTGGGGTGGTGAACGTGGCTGTCTCCGTCTCCTCCTCCCGAGGCGGTGCCAGACCCAGGCTCGGGAGGCATCACCCGTTGCTGTGGCAGTGACCCGTTCCCGTGTCTCCTGCCCGAGCGTGCCTTCCTACCTCCTGCGACCTGTCCGGGTCCCATGGCCAGCTTGGCACCGGAGCAAGCGTGCAGGTGGTGCACGCAGCGGCGTGGAGCTGCAGGGCGGCCGGCAGAGCTGTGCACGGAGCAGCTGCTGCTGTCACCGGCTGCTGATGTTCAAAGGCGAGGAGTGTGGGGTGTGTCCCCCCGTGCTGGTAGTAGCAGAGTATCTCACATTGATCCGAGCTCCGGGGTCATGGGCTGAACGCAATGTAAGACCGAGAAAGCAGTTTACTGCTGTAATGCCCCAGTGAAGGACTGGGACTAAAGGAAGTGCAATAAGTGGTCTCTTCTAGGCTTGTATAGTGACTGACGCCTTTACAAATGATGCTTGTGGTGGTTCGGCAGGGGCACAGACAAAACTGTCGAGGCAACGCACACCGGGCGATTATGGAACATGGCTTTAAGTGGGCCAGGTCCCTCCTGGTCTCAGACCTGGCAGTAATGAGGAACTTGCACTGAAACGGTGACCTGTGGGGCCCTAATATCATCGTCTGTAACTTTACTGTTAAAACTCTAATTTCTTAATAATGAATATAAAAAAGGTTAAGGTAATTCAGATCACCGATGTAGTTCCTGTGTATATTTCACATATTTTACGTAATTTTGAATTTGCTAAAAAGGGTTAGCTGTTTCCCAGATGTTTTTTTTTCAGTGTAGCGCATTACTCTTGTATAGTGCAAGCTTTGGACTAAGTCGCCTCTAGATGCCTATAATGGGCCACGATTGAAAGGTTTGGAGTTCTGGCGGAAGACACTGTCAGTGGGTCAAAAAGGTGTTCAAAATACAAGGACATCCACTCCTTGGCCTTTTTGCAGAGCGCAGAGAGCAGTGGTCACACATTTCAGTTGCAATTGTGACTTTGTGAAAATGTGTCTTAATAAGGTATGCAATGGCCAACATACTGACAAGGTTAAAATAAAAGAAATTGCAGTTCTTTCCGGTGAGTGGATGCGTTTTATGTTTGTTGTATGGTGGTAAGAACCAAGGAAGTGGTTGCAGGGAGGAGTGAAAAGAGATTGCTGAAGAAGTAATAGATGAGGTGTAGGACATGCAGATAAAGGAGACGTGGAGAAAAGGGTGTAATTTTCCATCATTGAGTGAACATAGCATTACTGTGGAAGGAGCAAGGTTTTCGCAGTCTCAGTCACTCCCGTTCTCTTCGCACTACTCTCTTCTGCAGCTCTTTGTTAGACATTTATGCTACTTTTCTCCTCATATCATTCTGAAACAGTCCGTCTGCACATCTCGCATCTCATCTCTTTCCTCTTCAGCACCATCCTTTCACTCTCTCCTGAATGTACTGCCTTACACCTCCTTAATTTCACCAGTCCCCACTAGACCCCCCCCACACACAATGCAACCACTCAACTGTACGCACTGCATTTTCTTTAACTTTCACCCTGTCAATATTTTTACAGCTGCGTACCTCCTTCATACACTTCTGCATATAATTACAATTGGCACACCTGACCATTGCTCTGCGGAGAGGCCTAAGATTGGATGAACATGTATTTCACACCCCTTTATGGCCCATTGACAGGCATTGTGAGAAATTTCACTATGTTCGGCCAGAAGTCTACAGCCCTCAATCGCGGACCACCTACAACCTGAACTCATACAGCTACGTAGGAGTAATTCTTTTCACATTACGCACTTTACATGAGTAAAATGTTGCAAGAAAAAACTACAGAAATGCACATTCCTGGAGAAAGCAAACACTCGTAGGGAGTGCAAGAGTAAGTAATAAATGTGGGCCAGCTACTCGGAGCCCAAGCCAGGCTCGAGCCAGATGCCTGGCTGTGGCTCAGCTTGAGGTCTTCTTCGACCTTCGAGCCCAAAATGAACTGAGCATTCATTTGGCTTCTGCTTGCACCCACACTCTAACCTCAAGCCACAAGAGTAAAAAAAATCACAGTAATCCTTGATGTAAAACAGGAGAACAGTATAGCTCTATTTGCAGAAATACACAATGCAACACTAGAACATCTGGGTGGGAACAGTCCCTGCTTTCCTGCTTGTTGTGTGATCCAAGGTGGCTATTTATTTCTCTGAGCCTCCCTTTTTATCACTTAAGAGAGCACCTTAAAATGCGTGAGTACAGGATGTTCCCTGTCTAAAACCCTTTCTTGTATTGTAATTGCATTTATATAGCGTTTACTATCCCTGACGAGGCGTTGTATTTCATTTACTAGACTATAATGTTGCTCTAATCAGAAACTGGGTCACATATAGGTACACGTTACAATATACTTCTTTAACTTCTGCAAAGGCATTGTCCCCTGGGCAGGGTCCGGCATGAATGTTTCTGAGTTCACATGTAAAAATTGTCAATGCCTCTCTATATAGTGACAGTATTATATTCTAAGGTGAAAACATGGCACTTGTTAAAAAAATACACCCCCAAATTTTTTTTTTGAAGAGACAGCCTTTATCATACTTTTAAGTGATGGTTGTTATATCATTACATGACAAAAAGTTACAGAGCTTGGCTCGTGCACGGGCGCTAAAAGCCAAGCCAGACCCTTGGTCCTGGCTCAACTCTTCCTGTAATTTCTTGGCTCTCCCACCTCTAGTAAGTATAATGTGAAAGTGGAACAATGTCTCTGTTTCCAGCCTTAGTGGGAAGCCTTTTGTTTTTTCTGGCTGCAGCTATCGCCAGTGATGGTGCACATGGGGGTGGGGGTGTGCGGTAAGACATTTACAGGTGCTCTACTAGCACCACCATCCACTCCTCCCAGTGACACCACTAGATTTGTAATGTTAGTCTGTAATTTGATGGAAAACTTGCAGTTGTCCGATTCCGCCTTTTTGTGAGTCTTAATGCATTTCTTTTTGTCTTGTGTGCACCTCAAAGACTCCCTCATGAGTTCTGAAACGCAGAAGAACTATGTACACTAGTGGCCCTGTAGCTTCCAATATCTAGAATTTTACTGTTTTGTGTATTGCATTGTGACCATACGTACTAAAAAAATCTGCAAATACAGGCGCAACAATCTACTTTTTATATCAAGGAAGGCATAAATTGTGGCGCCATATATCAGTGTATCCAATCAATGGCGGAGCAAAGATACCATGGACGCCAATGCAAACATTGAAAATTGATACACCAATCCCTTATTTTGATGTTTAAAACGGCCTTAATTAGAGTGCTGTTGGCCCCGAGCAGCCATGGACCCTGATGCCACTTCACATTCTGCACTATTTTAACTTCTCCCCTGCATTCAGATAACTTCAGTTTTGCACTTTATGGTATATTAGAACATTGGAATGTGGAGCACTCCATTGAAGACAATGGAGTGCTCCGTGCTCCTAAGGGCCGGTAAAGACTCGCAAAGCAACATTCCAATGTTGTTTTCACAAAGGCCTCTCGGAGCCTGAGGGGATTTAAACCCCATCGGGCTCTGATATGCCTTTGATGTATTTGTTAGAACATTCTACCCTCTAGTGGCAGAATTTACTAATAGCCTTATAGCCCTTTGTAGCTGGGCTATACCGGCTATTAAAGTCCCGCTCCCTTGTTAAAGGCCCGCGCCTTTGGCTCGAACCTTTAATGCTGGAGCAGGCCTTTAATAGCTGGTATAGCCTGCTACAGGGTGCTATAGGGCTGTAGTAAAGCCCCGAAAAAATCTTTTCTATTCATTATTTCTCCCACGCTGTGTTGTGATCATTTAGAAAGGTTGCTATGAATTATCACGGTCTTTACACGTGAGCACAGTTGTGTGATTTTTGCCATAGAGGATGACAGTGCTAACTTGATTTTATATAGTGCTTCATTATGCAGGTGTCTAATTAATAGTACCCCAGTAGACCTCAGTAGAATGAACGCTGAGCTTGCCGTGCAACAACTTGAACTGGAGACTGCCAGGTCACACCATGTGTCGAAGCAAGCCCTCCCTTAAAAAATTTTAGGTCAAGCCTGGGCAGCGCATGTGCTGCTGCAAGGCATTCAGTAGTGGAGTATGGCTTTGAAGCCCCGCCCACTCTTCACCCACATTTTTTATTGGCTTGTGTCATTGTCCTTCGTAAACGCTGACTTCCAAGTCATTATTAGGCCTGTTAGTCCCTCCTTGGTACCACCTCGTCTGCATTTGTTACCTCCCACAACCACTGGACCTTTTACTGGTGGTGTTACATGGTCCGCTGTATAAGTCGGCGAGCACTATTTTCTTAAATGCTCTTCGCCTATTCCATCCACGACATTGTAGCACCCGCCGCTTTTATTTTAATAGAAATGAATTTATTCAAATTAAAGTGTGGTCCGCCTTAACTATAGCGGCCCGCTTATTTAATTACTTAATATATGGAGCTATCCAATCTTACTTTAGCACCTGCGCTTATTTATTATTTAATATACTGCACAGCCTGCTTTCATTTTAGCTGCCATGCCTACTTACCAGCAGGGGCCACTTTAACTTTAGTGGCCGCGCTACAGTAGCTTTTGAACGTGCATTTTTTGTCTTCACTTTTTAGTTGAAGCACCCTACACACGTTCACTTTAATGTTGGCTGCACCCCTTTGTTTAGACGCTGCTCACTGTAACCTGAATATGTGGGCACCGTCTAAAAAAAGGGGCGCAGCCACCATTAAAGTGCTCTCGCATTTACGAGAGTTTGAGCTCTTGGCATTAAAAATAGCAATTTCTTTTTTATATGTGTTGCTTTTAAAAACACATAAATAAAAGGTATTTTCATTTACAATGCCAATAGCTTAAACGCTCGCAAATGCGAGACCTATTGCATTGAAAATGCTTTTTCAAAGTTGCATCCCCATCTACAGCAGGTCGCGCAAAGGGAGGCCTGCTTACTTTGATATCGCTTAAAATAGCCTGCACTACTAAGGTTATGACTTGCCATTCAACCCATTTACTATCAGTGGAATTAGCCTTCCCCAAGTGTCCTTCTCTGTTGGTGATTAATTTCTAAAATTCATTTTGCAGAAAAAATGACACTGAATATATTGCTGTATTGGAGGGTTTTCTTGAGCACTATGCAGAGGAGAGATGCTCATATTATGTAGCTATTATTTTGGGGGACTTTAATGTACATCTTTGCCAATCTAATTGTACCCTAGGTAATGGACCCTGGGACACATTGGTTCCTTCGGTCCCCTTTGAACACTCCAACCAAGGTTCTCGGATAGAGAGTCTGCTTGCAGCCAATAATCTGCATTGCCTGGAACATACTGGTGAAATGGGGGCAGTTCCATCGTTTATCGGTAGGGGCTGTTCCTCCACTATTGATTTCGTTTTGGTATCTGCTCCGTTGCTCCCCGCCATAATTAATTTAAACCCCAGTTGGAGTTGTTTAAGTGATCATAACCCGCTGCTTTTGGTAATGACGGGGGAGCAGGTCTTTCATGGAGCTGAGGGAAAGAGCATATTGAATAGGGATTTTAAACCAACAGATTCGACTCGCAGAATTAAGTCGGAGAAGATAATGCCGGAGGCTTTGTTAGACAAGATATACACAAAAGGTGAGGAAGACATTGAACTTTGTCTTGACAACCACACACAGGCCAGCATGGTATTATGCTCCTATTGTAATTTAGTAAAGCGTATTGCGGATACACCTAATAGTTAGAGGCAGGGATATAAACATTAAGAGGGGCAAATGGTTTGATGGGGAGTGTTCTAAATCCCATAAATCTCTCATGACCACCCTGAAACAAAAACCCAGAGATGAAGAAAGGGTAAAGGCATGTAGGAGAGCTAATACATCTGCTATTAAACAAAGGAAAATATATATATATATAAGGGAACAGTTATGGCACGATTTAACTCAAGTCAGTGTCTTGTCCAACACCTCTAAATTCTGGGAAATTGTTAATAGACCTTTCTTTGCAGATCAATACCCCTTGAGAGTGGATTGTATTCGCCCCACTGATAGATGGGTCAAACATTTTGAGCAGGTCTATAGAGGGGTGGACCTAGAGATAAATGACAATCTATGGGAGCCCAACACAGACATGCGTCCATTGATTTTTGTGGTAGACAAGGTTCATAAAGCAATTGTGGCTACATCGGGGAGTAAAGTGCCTGGGAAGGACGGGGTACCTGCTGACCTTTGTAAAGCTTATCCCAGGACATGGGCTAAGATCCTGACCTGGTTTTGTAATACAACAACCATTAATGGACTACTGCTCTCAGGGTCTACCGCTGTTATTTTACCAATTTTTGTAAAAGGTGCTATATATGACCCCGCTTGTTATCGCCCGATCTCTTTGCTCGACTCAACGGCAACAATTATGGGGAAGGTCTCAGACCTGCAATATGGCTTTAGGAAAGTAAGAGGGTCCATGGGCCAATGCATCAATTTGCTTATGATGATTGGCAAATACACAATAGCCAAAAAAGGGTTGTATGTACATTTATGGACTTAACATCCGCATTTGACCGAGTTAATAGGTCGAAACTATGGCCTTTGCGACTAGATATTGGCATGGATGCCGATCTGATGTCCTTTTTGCACTGGTCACATTTAAATCTGACTCCCTCGGCCAGATATAATGATAATGGTTCTCTCACAGCATCCTGGGATGTTAAGCGAGGGGTGAGACAGGGATGCATCCTAGCCCCTGTTTTATTCACTCTATATATTAATAAATTAGGGGCTGGCCTGTCAGCTGCAAGTAAAGATATTCCCAGAGTAGGTTTCAGACACATCCCGACTCTCCTATTTGCAGATGATGCGGTTTTACTTGCCAGGACGGCTGTGGGGTTGCAAAGACTTTTAAACACATTTACTGATTTTATTGACTCACTTGACCTTTCAATACATTTTTCCACATTTAATGACGACAGGTAACATAAAGCTCGACAAATGCAGGTTTGCATGCTGAGGGGGGGGGGAGAATTGTTTAGCATTGTCACATTTCCATATATGGGTGTCTTGTTTGATGAAAAAGTGTCATAGGTGGCTCAGCAAACACTAAAAGAAAATACCTTGGCAAGAGCAGCAGGCACCACTGTGGACTTCTCCAGGAGATTGTGGGCCAAGTCGTTACGTCCATTACTAAAGGTCTATAATGATAAATGTATATCAATGGCAACAAATGGCAGTGATGTTTGGGGTTATAAGGATGCCTGCGATTTGCAGGTGTCTGGGGATAAATTCCTCTGTAAACTCATTGCAGTACCCCCCTGTACCCTGCCCTTCGTGGTACATGAAGAACTTGGGCAGGGTTACATTTCTGATCTTATAGCCATTCGCCCCATAAATACGGTGGTTAAAAATATGGTCAAGTCCCACTCCTACCTTGAACCAGTTTGTTCCAGAAGATTGTATGAGGCTTGACAGGGCCGCTGACATCCCTTGGCAGGGCTATGTCCCAGAGAAGTTGACGAACCTAGGGCGCCCAGACCTGTTTATACACTATATGCAGATGCACCCAAACAAGTTGAGAGACATAAAATCACTATTTCTAGCCAGGAGGATGGCAAAAAGGGAAAATAGGGAACTTACTAGCCCACTGTTTGGCAATACTCAATATTGAGCAGAGGGACCTTAGAACAACCCTATTGGACTTATATTAAAAACCTGCACCATTGTTTTCTTTTAATTAGGTTCAGGTTTAACTATATCCACTGGTGCCTATCTGACCCTAAGTGCTTTTCTAAGCCGGGTGCCCGAAAGCATTGCTCTTGTGATGGTTTTTCAGAACAAGATCTTTTACATTTTCTTTTCTTTCGCAATTTCTATAGTGATCTATGGAAACAATATATTCTACCACTTTTGAAGCACTGTAATTTTGCCGATGTGAAGCCAGCCCTGGTATACTTGCAAATGTTGTCTTCACCCCTGATTTGTTTTCATATTGCTAGTCTTTTATCAGGTGCTTTAAAATAAAGAAAGAAACTGTTAGAGCTTACGTGAGATGAAATATATACACCTATCTCTCCTTTTAAATGCACTGAGCTGGTTTCAGAAATGTTATCATATTATATTAGCGGCCTTTCCTTTAGAAAAAAACTATGTACTGTTTAATAATGCACTTTAAAGGTCTGTCAAAGTTTAGACTTCTTGTCTTCTGAGTTAAGACCCGCAGATTGTTAAATACAGCCTATGTCAAGGGTTTAGATGGTTTAGATGGTTCAGTGATCTGTATTGGCAATTGTATATGAAATATCGGCCTGTCCTTTTATCATGTATTGATTGGTTTTAGTATTTATTTCTTGTGCGTTTTATGTGCTTTTGTAGTCAATATTGGCGGAATAAAGTTTTATTTGACTTGACTTGACTTGAACTTTACTTCTTTGGTCTATTCACAAAATCCGAGTGTAAGGTTACTCAAACGTGTAGACATGTGGACTAGCACATCTTGACCTCTGATAAAGGGGAGGCAAAATTTACGAGAGTAAGTAACTACTACCAGAAAGAAACAGTAGTAAGCCCCACACCACACATAGTCAAACACTGATACTGAGGCACTCTCTCACAGAAAATAACGGAGAGAGGAACTTAAAATAAAAACACATACAAAATAATGTTAAACTGAATTAAAAATAGTTATTAATATAAATAATTATAATGTAGTGCTTTGAAAACAAATCTAAAAATAAAATATGCATTTAATTAAAAAATATTTTAATACCTTTTTTCAATTTATAAACTAAAGTAACATTCATTTTAATAAAATATAATGAAACTATAATTATTTAAACATATTAAATAAAAAATAAAAAAGTTTATAAACTAAATTTCCAATTGAAATCAAAAAACTATTTTTTATCATGCATTATTTTTTATTACGCAATAGTAATTATTAAAAGTGATTATAAAATAATTATTTAAACTTAGGAACATTAGTTTGTATTAAATTGAATACATGTAAATTAATTAAATATTTAAATCAAAATTAAGTTAATAATGCTGAAGCTTTTTTGCATTTGTTCTGCATTGAAAAACAGTTTACACTAATATGTAACATAAAATATTTTCACTGATTTGTTATACAAGAAATAAATGTTTTACATTTTCCCTACACTCTACCATAGAGAGATATCTAACCCGACCGTGAAGTCCTCCTATAGCAAAGTATAGGAAAAAGTAAAAAAGTTTATCTTACTAAAAAAAGTAAACATATGTGCATGTTAAATACTAATTTAAATTTATTTTGTATACTTTTCGGAAATGTAAAACAAATTAAAACAAATGCTACAGCACTATTTTTTTATTTTTATTTTTTGAAAACCTTTATTGTGCAGAAATAGCTGACAAATACGGGCCTACAACCCATCGGGCCGGCCACCACACTGTATTAGCACATAGGCCAGGAAAGAAACTCCAGCAGGTCTCCGATATAACAGATGGAACAAAGCGAAGATTATAGCCACAAGGAAACCACAGTGAGAAGGAAAAGTGAAGGTTAATTTTATAATATAATAGGGTGAGGAGCAGGAACATTGCAGTTATTAAAGTCCAAAAGTCCGTGGCGGGTCGTCAACAGGCAGTGAAACAAAACACAGCGAGTTTCAAAAAAAGAACAGCTACATAATAGCAAGGGCAAAACATGAGTCCCACATCAGCAAACAATACCATTCACTGCCCAACGCCCACCCGTTATCACAAGAATACGTATCAACACATAGAAAGGAAGTCAGGATTGCAATACGAAGCCATCCGCCACATCGACCCAGGGAAAGAGAGAAGGAAGGGGAAAAAAGGGAAAGAGCATCAGGAGAAAGGGTTGAAAAAACAGGGAAAAGAGGACGCGGCCCCACAGTATATGCCCCATGGCAGGTAAAGCACACGAAAAAGGGCAGCCCACGGAGCCAAAGGAAACAGGAGTAATGGATGCGCAATGAACATCGGTAGCAGGGAGGCCGTGGGCCCACGCTAGCAAAAAACACCCCAGGAGGCCTACATGCAGACGCAGCGTCCAGAAAAAGAATACACAAGAGCCATAGAACCAAGAACAAAAGAAAAACAAAAAGACAGCCCCCCCCCCCACCCACCCCACCCTGCACCCCTGCAGAAGGCTACGGCCTACCCCCCCAGCAGCGTGCCTGTCGCCCTAACCGGAAACCCGAAATATAGAAGAGTCAAAGTAAGGAAGAAACCATATAGGCAAAAAAGAGAGGAAGGGGAAAGAAAGAAAAGAACTATCGGGAGAGGAGACACATAATCAAAACTATCAGCCCCCAACTCTCCCGTCTGAGCACATTCAAAGCCCACGAGAAGATAAAGTCATTGCAAAACAATAAACAGGTATCAGGAATATGAAAAGAAAGCAATCATACATGTAGAGCCGCAAGGCGGTCATCCGGCCACGCCACAAAACAATAGTCCGGCGGTGCAAGTTCATCTCAACCCTGTCCTCGTCTGTCCAGTGCCATAGGCACAGAGTGCACAAAGAACCAGAACATGAGGGGCCAGAGGTGAAAAACAGGGATTCCAAACGTCGAGCAACTACACAAGTTATAACGGCTTCGGACCGGATGAGCAAAAAAGGACAGCAACAGCAGCAGGCAACTCAAGCGCAGCTCCGCAGACCAAGGGGAAAAAATTGCCCCGGTGAAACAGTTACAGGATCTCCGCTCGGCAGGCCGAGGCAAAAAATCACCGGGGGACCCGGCGAGACCGATCCGGACGGATCTCGGCCGGAGGCTCTCCAATGCATCCACCACAGGGAAGAACTCTTGACAATACCAGGCAGCAGGCATCTGTACGTCCAAACAAGCGGTGGCCTTAGTATTTTCAATGTCCAGGAAAGGCACCGCAGCACCATGAAGCGGCGAAGCCACACACGTGGGGGACGGCCCAACGAGCCAGGAACAAAGGCTACCATCCAGCCCACCGACAGGCACAGCCATGGAAGCACGCCAGGAACACAAGGCGGCGAAAACGTCGCCAACTGTAGGCTCACCTTTACAGTATTCAGCTAACGTGCCGTGCGGCGAGCCAATGTCGCCGTCCCCAAATGGGCGTAGATGCAGGGTGTGGGCCGCCATCTTTGCAGCCCGGCGCGGCCGCGGCAGTCTCCGACCCCAATCCGGCCACCAACAGAGCTCAATGGGAACAAGCCGGCGACAAGCAATGGAGCCCTCAGGGCAAAAAGGCAGGCCACCAGAATATTGAGGCAGCCGGCGCCACCGACCCACGGGCGCCGCCCGCCGAGGCCGGGCGGAGGGTTTCAAGATGGCCGGACAGGAGAACAAAGGGGAGACGAGTCGTCCATTCGGTCAACCCCCGTCCGTGGAAGGCAGCACTCCACCACCAGGTCCCCAGACAGCCAGACCAGGCCCGGTCAGTCCCCACCGGTCCAACCGCACAATGGCAGCTCCGGCCGACCCCGCTCCTCCACCAAGGGGTCGGCCCCGGCGCTCCGCCCCGCCCGGGCGCCGCAGACGAGCACCAGGCCTGCCCGCCCCGGAGGCCACGAAGCGAACAAGGGCGCAGCTCAGGATCCGCGGCACTCAGGAACATCCGGAGCAGACGGTGAGTGCCAGCAAAACGTCATAAGTCCATATTCCAGCAAATAAGACTTCTCGGGGCAGGATAAGGTGCAGGATAGACAGGTCAGGCAGGAAGATTCGACGGAGCCGAGCTACAACGCGGCCATCACGGTCGCGAGCTTGGCTCCTCCCCCCTGCTACAGCACTATTAACTGAAATTTGAATGGCATCTTTAATCAATGTAACTATATGAAGTTAAAAATAAGTTCCCACTTAAACTGAAAAATAATATATTATTTTATTATGCATAAATAATTATTACAAAGGATGCACAATATTAATAAAAAGTAATGTAATTATGTTTTAATAAAAAATAATGTTATATCAATTTACAAATCAAATAGGTTGGTAAAACATTTTTTGCTGAATAATATGTTTTCGTTTTAGATTTTTTAAATATAAAATGATATGGCTTTATTTATCTATTTTAAGTAACTTGATTTAACATTATTTCCTATGAGGTTTTATTTTTCGTGTCTACCTCTGTTATTTTCAATGTAAGGGCGTTGCAGTACTAGTGGTTTGACTTACCACAGCCCTGAACTGGAGCAATTTAGTTCTGTTTTGGCTGTAATAACTTTAGAAGGGCAGTTTGTGAATAGCAATTGAGCTTACTCTTTTGTGGGTGGGCGCACATGCCTCCCTAAACTCCTTTCTAGCCCTCTCTAAACATCTCCTACTTGTCTCTGAACCCCACATTTAAAGTAGCAAGTATTTCCCTTTTTCCAGCCACTTTCCTGGTCCCTCCAACATTTACTACTAAGTAAAGAGAAGTGAGAAAAGATAGAAGATCCGGAGCTGGAGATTCAAACTTCTAGGTTTGTGAATAACATTTTGTAGTACTTTAGTAGTACTATTATAGTACTACTAAAATTACTACAAAATGGAGTTAGTGAATAGGCTCCTTAATATTGAAACCCAGATAACTGTTGTAGGGAAGGTAGTGAATTATAAAATCAGGCTTCTATGCAGTATTAAAGCTTTAATACCTGCTGCTAAAGACTTCAAACATGTTGTCCAGTCTTAAGTACTAGCTGAGTGCAACTATTGCAACTTCTTGCGCTATTGCATATCTGAGATTTATCTCTGTTGCAAATGTTTTTTCTTTGCAATTTCGAAATTCCTGGGTAGTGCTTGGTTTACCTGAAATAAAGAGAGAGCTACTAATCACCTTCGTGACTTTTATGGACAAAAGGCAAAAAAAGGAGATTGGTTTTGAACAGGGTTTTTTTGTAGTAAAGAAAACGAAATCAAATTAATGCAAATGTAGCCAAACAGAGAAACAAATAAAGCACTTCAGTGCTGTGAGGGTGCAACAGAAATCACACCCTCATTTGTCCTGTGAAGTTGCTAGATTGGTGAATGGTGCGACACGCGGCTGTTTTGTTGACGCACTTTTTAAAGTGCAGCCCACCAGGAGTATACAGTTTCTACAAATAACCCGAAAAGGCACATGAAAGATGCATGAGTTGCAGGCATAGATGCCTTTTTGTGTCTATTTGTTTTGACGCGTTTATGCAGTGTGCATATTATAAGGATTAAGTAATTTCTGCAATTTTTTATTATGTTTTTGCATAAAAAAGAAAACAGGCCCCTCTTTCATGACGGATCCCTAATCTCTATGCAGATTTACTACTTCCGCTAAAACTCATTATTAATCCATGGGTTAAATCGTTTAGAATCTCGGTGGTGAGGTCCAATTTCGCATTGACCATAGATGACGAAAAGGCAAAGAGCATCCTCTAAACTTCAGTGCACTATTTTGGCTACGTGACGAACTTTGTGACAGATAGGTCACCACGTTAATCAAAAGATAAAACGATAGATTTCAAAATTGTATCGGTATGTTGTGTTGTAGCACCCAGTGCTTTTTATCAATGTATGTGTTAGGGCAGAGCTCCAAAGTATGTCCTGGATAACCCCCAACTTACTTACATTTTAATTCGTTGTATGTCAATTTATCATATAAAGAAATCTTGAAAATCACACATGGATCAAGTCATTCTGGACCAATGTTAGACACACCGCCCCTCTGTAGGATCTGACTCAGCAGCTGCGCCTCCAGGAGGACCCCCCCCCCCCAACCCGGCTCTCAATACAAACAACTTTATTGACTCAGACAGCCAAGTGCAAAGATCAGCAGCATAAACATAGGGTACATCCAGTGCGCTGAGCAGCCTGTCCTCACTCAGAGCACACTTCTCGGTGCCTCGAATCTACTTTAGAGCCATGCACATACCTTGCAAACACTGGACTCTGCTGCTGACTGTGGAGTACATTCTGCGCACTGTCAGTCCAGGCGGTCCTGGCTCAGGGCACATCTCAGGGTATTGAGTCCACTGTAGTGCCATGAACACACTGTACTCTGCCTGTCCGTCTCTGTCCTGGCTCAGGGCACAATTCACGGCACCTCGATTCCACTCTAGTGCCATTGACACACTGTACTCTGCCTGTCCATCACTGTCCTGGCTCAGGGCACACTTCACGGCACCTCGAGTCCACTCTAGTGCCATGAACACACTGTACTCTGCCTGTCCGTCACTGTCCTAGCTCAGGGCACACTTCACGGCACCTTGAGTCCACTCTAGTGCCATGGACACACTGTACTCTGCCTGTCCGTCACTGTCCTGGCTCAGGGCACACTTCACGGCACCTCGAGTACACTCTAGTGCCATGAACACACTGTACTCTGCCTGTCCGTCACTGTCCTGGCTCAGGGCACACTTCACGGCACCTCGAGTCCACTCTAGTGCCATGAACACACTGTACTCTGCCTGTCCGTCACTGTCCTGGCTCAGGGCACACTTTACGGCACCTCGAGTCCACTCTAGTGCTATAAACACACTGTACTCTGCCTGTCCGTCACTGTCCTGGCTCAGGGAAAACTTCACGGCACCTCGAGTCCACTCTAGTGCCATGAACACACTGTACTCTGCCTGTCCGTCACTGTCCTGGCTCAGCGGTACAAAAGGGGGTGGTGATGGACGGAGCATCTGAGCCAATCAAACACTCACACCCAGTCAAAAGATCTGGGTTTAATCCATCACCGTTCTTTAGCCCACTCTGCCACCCCAGTTCAGACATGGCTATATGCAAATCAGTCTGACCCTGTGCCTCATGGGAACAGTCCAGCCCGAACTGCCAAGCCATGCCTTCCCTGGACCGGAAACAGGCTTCCGAGGACCGGTTTCTGGCATTACAGCCGTCTTCAGCCCGGCTTGCTTGAATCCAGTGGCAAAGTGAGCAAGGGACTCACGTCTGAGCATACCCTGCCACACTTATGGCGGCCAAAAGCGGTACAAAAGGGGGTGGTGATGGACGGAGCATCTGAGCCTATCAAACACTCACACCCAGTCGAAAGATCTGGGTTTAATCCATCACCGTTCTTTAGCCCACTCTACCACCCCAGTTCAGACATGGCTATATGCAAATCAGTCTGACCCTGTGCCTCATGGGAACAGTCCAGCCCGAACTGCCAAGCCATGTCTTCCCTGGACCGGAAACAAGCTTACGAGGACCGGTTTCTGGCATTACAGCCATCTTCAGCCCGGCTTGCTTGAATCCAGTGGCAAAGTGAGCAAGGGACTCACGTCTGAGCATAACCTGCCACACTTATGGCGGCCATAAGCGGTACAAAAGGGGGTGGTGATGGATGGAGCATCTGAGCCAATCAAACACTCACACCCAGTCAAAAGATCTGGGTTTAATCCATCACCGTTCTTTAGCCCACTCTGCCACCCCAGTTCAGACATGGCTATATGCAAATCAGTCTGACCCTGTGCCTTATGGGAACAGTCCAGCCCGAACTGCCAAGCCATGCCTTCCCTGGACCGAAACAAGCTTCCGAGGACCGGTTTCTGGCATTACAGCCGTCTTCAGCCCGGCTTGCTTGAATCCAGTGGCAAAGTGAGCAAGGGACTCACGTCTGAGCATACCCTGCCACACTTATGGCGGCCAAAAGCGGTACAAAAGGGGGTGGTGATGGACGGAGCATCTGAGAAAAACAAACACTCACACCCAGTCAAAAGATCTGGGTTTAATCCATCACCGTTCTTTAGCCCACTCTGCCCCCCCAGTTCAGACATGGCTATATGCAAATCAGTCTGACCCTGTGCCTCATGGGAACAGTCCAGCCCGAACTGCCAAGCCATGCCTTCACTGGACTGGAAACAAGCTTCCGAGGACCGGTTTCTGGCATTACAGCCGTCTTCAGCCCTGCTTGCTTGAATCCAGTGGCAAAGTGAGCAAGGGACTCACGTCTGAGCATACCCTGCCACACTTATGGCGGCTAAAAGCGGTACAAAAGGGGGTGGTGATGGACGGCACATCTGAGCCAATCAAACACTCACACCCAGTCAAAAGATCTGGGTTTAATCCATCACCGTTCTTTAGCCCCCTCTGCCACCCCAGTTCAGACATGACTATATGCAAATCAGTCTGACCCTATGCCTCATGGGAACAGTCAAGCCCGAACTGCCAAGTCATGCCTTCCCTGGACCGGAAACAAGCTTCCGAGGACTGGTTTCTGGCATTACAGCCTTCTTCAGCCCGGCTTGCTTGAATCCAGTGGCAAAGTGAGCAAGGGACTCACGTCTGAGCATACCCGGCCACACTTATGGCTGCCAAAAGCGGCACAGGGTCAGACTGATTTGCATATAGCCATGTCTGAACTGGGGTGGCAGAGTGGGATAAAGAACGGTGATGGATCAAACCCAGATCTTTTGACTGGGTGTCAGTGTTTGATTGGCGCAGATGCTCCGTCCATCACCACCCCCTTTTGTACTGCTTTGGCCGACATAAGTGTGGCAGGGTATGCTCAGACGTGAGTCCCTTGCTCACTTTGCCACTGGATTCAAGCAAGCCGGGCTGAAGACGGCTGGAATGCCAGAAACCGGTCCTCGGAAGCTTGTTTCCGGTCCAGGGAAGACATGGCTTGGCAGTTCGGGCTGGACTGTTCCCATGAGGCACTGGGTCAGACTGATTTGCATATAGCCATGTCTGAACTGGGGTGGCAGAGTGGGCTAAAGAACGGTGATGGATCAAACCCAGATCTTTTGACTGGGTGTGAGTGTTTGATTGGATCAGATGCTCTGTCCATCACCACCCCCTTTTGTACTGCTTTGGCCGCCATAAGTGTGGCAGGGTATGCTCAGACGTGAGTCCCTTGCTCACTTTGCCACTGGATTCAAGCAAGCCGGGCTGAAGACGGCTGGAATGCCAGAAACCGGTCCTCGGAAGGTTGTTTCCGGTCCAGGGAAGACATTGCTTGGCAGTTCGGGCTGGACTGTTCCCATGAGGCACAGGGTCAGACTGATTTGCATATAGCCATGTCTGAACTGGGGTGGCAGAGTGGACTAAAGAACGGTGATGGATCAAACCCAGATCTTTTGACTGGGTGTGAGTGTTTGATTGGCTCAGATGCTCCGTCCATCACCACCCCCTTTTGTACTGCTTTGGCCGCCATAAGTGTGGCAGGGTATGCTCAGACGTGAGTCCCTTGCTCACTTTGCCACTGGATTCAAGCAAGCCGGGCTGAAGACGGCTGGAATGCCAGAAACCGGTCCTCGGAAGCTTGTTTCCGGTCCAGAGAAGACATGGCTTGGCAGTTCGGGCTGGACTGTTTCCATGAGGCACAGGGTCAGACTGATTTGCATATAGCCATGTCTGAACTGGGGTGGCAGAGTGGGCTAAAGAACGGTGATGGATCAAACCCAGATCTTTTGACTGGGTGTGAGTGTTTGATTGGCTCAGATGCTCCGTCCAACACCACCCCCTTTTGTACTGCTTTGGCCGCCATAAGTGTGGCAGGGTATGCTCAGACGTGAGTCCCTTGCTCACTTTGCCACGGGATTCAAGCAAGCCGGGCTGAAGACGGCTGGAATGCCAGAAACCGGTCCTCGGAAGCTTGTTTCCGGTCCAGGGAAGACACGGCTTGGCAGTTCAGGCTGGACTGTTCCCATGAGGCACAGGGTCAGACTGATTTGCATATAGCCATGTCTGAACTGGGTGGCAGAGTGGGCTAAAGAACGGTGATGGATCAAACCCAGATCTTTTGACTGGGTGTGAGTGTTTGATTGGCTCAGATGCTCCGTCCATCACCACCCCCTTTTGTACTGCTTTGGCCGCCATAAGTGTGGCAGGGTATGCTCAGACGTGAGTCCCTTGCTCACTTTGCCACTGGATTCAAGCAAGCCCAGCTGAAGACGGCTGGAATGCCAGAAACCGGTCCTCGGAAGCTTGTTTCCGGTCCAGGGAAGACATGGCTTGGCAGTTCGGGCTGGACTGTTCCCATGAGGCACAGGGTCTGACTGATTTGCATATAGCCATGTCTGAACTGGGGTGGCAGAGTGGGCTAAAGAGCGGTGATGGATCAAACCCAGATCTTTTGACTGGGTGTGAGTGTTTGATTGGCTAAGATGCTCCGTCCATCACCACCCCCTTTTGTACTGCTTTGGCCGCCATAAGTGTGGCAGGGTATGCTCAGACGTGAGTCCCTTGCTCACTTTGCCACTGGATTCAAGCAAGCCGGGCTGAAGACGGCTGGTATGCCAGAAACCGGGTTTCGGAAGCTTGTTTCCGGTCCAGGGAAGACATGGCTTGGCAGTTCGGGCTGGACTGTTCCCATGAGGCACAGGGTCAGACTGATTTGCATATAGCCATGTCTGAACTGGGGTGGCAGAGTGGGCTAAAGAGCGGTGATGGATCAAACCCAGATCTTTTGACTGGGTGTGAGTGTTTGATTGGCTAAGATGCTCCGTCCATCACCACCCCCTTTTGTACTGCTTTGGCCGCCATAAGTGTGGCAGGGTATGCTCAGACGTGAGTCCCTTGCTCACTTTGCCACTGGATTCAAGCAAGCCGGGCTGAAGACGGCTGAAATGCCAGAAACCGGCCCTCGGAAGCTTGTTTCCGGTCCAGGGAAGACATGGCTTGGCAGTTTGGGCTGGACTGTTCCCAAGAGGCACAGGGTCAGACTGATTTGCATATAGCCATGTCTGAACTGGGGTGGCAGAGTGGGCTAAAGAACGGTGATGGATCAAACCCAGATCTTTTGACTGGGTGTGAGTGTTTGATTGGCTCAGATGCTCCGTCCATCACCACCACCTTTTGTACTGCTTTGGCCGCCATAAGTGTGGCAGGGTATGCTCAGACGTGAGTCCCTTGCTCACTTTGCCACTGGATTCAAGCAAGCCGGGCTGAAGTCGGCTGGAATGCCAGAAACCGGTCCTCGGAAGCTTGTTTCCGGTCCAGGGAAGACATGGCTTGGCAGTTCGGGCTGGACTGTTCCCATGAGGCACAGGGTCAGACTGATTTGCATATAGCCATGTCTGAACTGGGGTGGCAGAGTGGGCTAAAGAACGGTGATGGATCAAACCCAGATCTTTTGACTGGGTGTGAGTGTTTGATTGGCTCAGATGCTCCGTCCATCACCACCCCCTTTTGTACTGCTTTGGCCGCCATAAGTGTGGCAGGGTATGCTCAGACGTGAGTCCCTTGCTCACTTTGCCACTGGATTCAAGCAAGCCGGGCTGAAGTCGGCTGGAATGCCAGAAACCGGTCCTCGGAAGCTTGTTTCCGGTCCAGGGAAGACATGGCTTGGCAGTTCGGGCTGGACTGTTCCCATGAGGCACAGGGTCAAACTGATTTGCATATAGCCATGTCTGAACTGGGTGGCAGAGTGGGCTAAAGAACGGTGATGGATCAAACCCAGATCTTTTGACTGGGTGTGAGTGTTTGATTGGCTCAGATGCTCCGTCCATCACCACCCCCTTTTGTACTGCTTTGGCCGCCATAAGTGTGGCAGGGTATGCTGAGACGTGAGTCCCTTGCTCACTTTGCCACTGGATTCAAGCAAGCCGGGCTGAAGACGGCTGGAATGCCAGAAACCGGTTCTCGGAAGCTTGTTTCCGGTCCAGGGAAGACATGGCTTGGCAGTTCGGGCTGGACTGTTCCCATGAGGCACAGGGTCAGACTGATTTGCATATAGCCATGTCTGAACTGGGGTGGCAGAGTGGGCTAAAGAACAGTGATGGATCAAACCCAGATCTTTTGACTGGGTGTGAGTGTTTGATTGGCTCAGATGCTCCGTCCATCACCACCCCCTTTTGTACTGCTTTGGCCGCCATAAGTGTGGCAGGGTATGCTCAGACGTGAGTCCCTTGCTCACTTTGCCACTGGATTCAAGCAAGCCGGTCTGAAGACGGCTGGAATGCCAGAAAACAGTCCTCGGAAGCTTGTTTCCGGTCCAGGGAAGACATGGCTTGGCAGTTCGGGCTGGACTGTTCCCATGAGGCACAGGGTCAGACTGATTTGCATATAGCCATGTCTGAACTGGGGTGGCAGAGTGGGCTAAAGAACGGTGATGGATCAAACCCAGATCTTTTGACTGGGTGTGAGTGTTTGATTGGCTCAGATGCTCCGTCCATCACCACCCCCTTTTGTACTGCTTTTGGCCACCATAAGTGTTGCAGGGTATGCTCAGACGTGAGTCCCTTGCTCACTTTGCCACTGGATTCAAGCAAGCCGGGCTGAAGACGGCTGGAATGCCAGAAACCGGTCCTTGGAAGCTTGTTTCCGGTCCAGGGAAGACATGGCTTGGCAGTTCGGGCTGGACTGTTCCCATGAGGCACAGGGTCAGACTGATTTGCATATAGCCATGTCTGAACTGGGGTGGAAGAGTGGGCTAAAGAACTGTGATGGATCAAACCCAGATCTTTTGACTGGGTGTGAGTGTTTGATTGGCTCAGATGCTCCGTCCATCACCACCCCCTTTTGTACTGCTTTGGCCACCATAAGTGTGGCAGGGTATGCTCAGACGTGAGTCCCTTGCTCACTTTGCCACTGGATTCAAGCAAACCGGGCTGAAGACGGCTGGAATGCCAGAAACCGGTCCTCGGAAGCTTGTTTCCGGTCCAGGGAAGACATGGCTTGGCAGTTCGGGCTGGACTGTTCCCATGAGGCACAGGGTCAGTCTGATTTGCATATAGCCATGTCTGAACTGTGGTGGCAGAGTGGGCTAAAGAACGGTGATGGATCAAACCCAGATCTTTTGATTGGGTGTTAGTGTTTGATTGGCTCAGATGCTCCGTCCATCACCACCCCCTTTTGTACTGCTTTGGCCGCCATAAGTGTGGTAGGGTATGCTCTAGTGCCATGAACACACTGTACTCTGCCTGTCCGTCACTTTCCTGGCTCAGGGCACACTTCACGGCACCTCGAGTCCACTCTAGTGCTATGCGCACACTGCACTCTGCTGCTGTCTGTGGAGTACATTCTGTGGACTGTCTGTCCAGGCAGGTCCTGGCCCCATGCACATCTAAGTGCATTGAGTCCACTATAGTGCCACAAACACATTGTACTTTGCCTGTCCAGCTCGTAAACTGCCCCAGGGCACACTCCTCAGCGCATCAAGTTCACTATAGTGCCATGAACACACTGTACTCTGCCTGTCCAGCCATGTCCTGGCCCAGGGCACACTTCTCGGCTCCTCATATTTTCAACTCCCCAATCGTCGATCTCCTCACTGTAGTCCCACTGCTTCTGGTGTGACTTTACCTTTCTGGGTTGTATTAAAACATCAGAAATTTTGCGATCCATAGGACATCATATGTTTTTCATTCTATCTCCAAAGTTATAAATATTTGGATTAAATAGTACTCCGGCTTGTTCTCATGCCTCATCGTAACCTGGGGTTTTCTCATAATGCATTGCCCCCCTTCGGCTTTATGCAGTTTGATACATTTACAGCAAGAAAATCAGGGGCACGTCACAAATACCAGCGAATGATATCAAAAGAGTTAGCCATTTTTTTGTTTTGTTTTTGAGTTCACTCTTGAAAAAACTTTAAATAACTCCAATGAGTTTTACCTCTGATTATTAGGTTAAAGCCTAGCAGACAGTGCAGGTCTCTGGTTTGCTAATGATTTACAAGCCTTCCAGACAGCGCAGCTCTCTGGTTTTCTAACATCTTCTTAGAGATATACTCAATGCTTTCCTGAGAGTGCATTAAGTTCATTGCTTACCATTGGCTTTATTACCTTATGTGGCTAACAGAGGTCACTTTACAACTCCACAGGGACACCTAGTAACAGCCTGTGGTACTGCACCCTTTCCTTGCTTCCTGGAACATCTTTTATTACTTATGCTAAGGCTTGTTTTTTTTTTCAACCCCAAAAAAACTAAAAACAAACATTAGCATTTGCAACGGCAATAGCTCAACGTTTCACTAATACGAGACCTATTGCATTGCAAATGCTTGTTTACTGGTTCCTGTGCTTGTCACTTACTTTTCCTATGTTTCTATTGGTCGAATCATATTGTTTCCCGTTGTTCCTCCGGTTTTTCAAGTGTGTTTCTCTTTTTGGTTTCCGGGCAAACATGTACTGTTTCCATCTGCTTTTGTGGAACTATTTATTTAAGGTTTTGTATGCACAGTGCTTGCACTGTGCTTGCTGTAATATGTTATCAATACTTCCAACACTGCATCATCCCAGCTTTGGGCTACAAACGTTTTCCGTAATTCTGCACGTTCTTCCCTGTGTAAATGTCTGCTTTTGATTTCCAGCCATTGCACAGCTACTGCCTGCCATCTTGTGGTGGAAGAAGGATTGGCAGTTCTCTAATTCAAAGTTATATCTTGTCTCGCCAGTAATGCTGCCAATATAATTACTTTCTTAGAAGCTGTGTCCTGTGTCGGTGGTGCGGCGAGGCCAAGTACAAACTCCTTTAAGGTTTATAAACTTCATAACCAGTCATGGCAGTGAATGTAGTTTTGATCCAGTTCCAGTATAGAAACAGAGAGCCAAAGGACCAAAGTATGTGAGGGAGCTCAGCTTGAATTGAACTATATTGAGGGCAATGAGACAGGCGCGGTCCGTCCATTGCCCGAAGCCGCCCGCAGCTCCCTCGGCGTTTTTGAGTTAAGACTGTGACAGTCATGTCAATGAATCAACATTACGTCAGACCGCCTGGCGGGCGTCATGTTGATTGATTGACATGATTGTACAGGCGGCAACACAAGTGCGCATGAGTGGGGACGGAGGGTGAATTCATGCGCACTTGTGTTTTTGCGGCGTTGCGCATGCCCATTAGGAGCCCTAATGGGCGTGCTGCGGGCGAGAAGGTACCTGTGCCCCTGGCGCCAGGATTGGCCAGGGGCGCTGTGAGCCTGTGACGTGTGGGGAGCAGAGCCCAGAGGTGGCGCGGACCGGGACCGGCAGCAAGGTAAGAGTATGTTTTTCTTTTATTTTAAAGTGTTTGGTGCAAGCGTGCGTGTATGCATGAATGTTTGGTGGAGAGTGTTGTGAATGGATGTGTTTGTGTGTATGCGTGTGTGAATACATTTCTTTGAGTGTTGTGTATGTGGGTGGGGGTGTCGCCGCCGGCCTGAGTGGCCTGGGGCCCGCACTCGCAAATCAGTTTGCGCCCCACCACTGTAAAATGTCACCAGCCGCCCCTGAATGAGAAGAGGCTCTGGGGTAATTCTCTGAGGCATAAGATCAATCAATCAATCAATCAATCAGGGAACTGTGAAGTGCGCTACTCACCCGTGAGTGTCTCAAGGCGCGAGGGGGGGGCGGGGGTGAAAAGGGGGGGGGCAGCTCCAGTCAGTCGAAGAGCCAGGTCTTGAGGGTCTTCCTGAAAGATGTTCAGAGAGGCTGGGGGTCTGATGTTGATCTGGAGCTAATTCCAGGGCTTTGCTGTGACATAGGAGAAGGTTCTTCCACCAGTTGTCGCTTTGCGGATGCGCGGGGTTTCGGCGAGGGTGAGGTTGGCAGATCTGAGGTTTCTCTTGGGTGCGTGAAGGCAATTCTTTCATTGAGATATTGGTGTCCGATGTTGTGCAGGCATTTTTATGTGTGGGTGAGTATCTTGAAGGTTACTCTCTTCTCGACCGGGAGCCAGTGGTGGTTTAGCAGGTGTGGGGTGATGTGTTTGTGTCGGGGGATGCCGAGGATATGTCTTGCTGTGATGTTCTGTATGGTCTGGAGCTTGCGGAGGGCGTTTCCGTAGTTTAATCTGCTGGTTATGAGTGCATGGGTGACGGTCTTTCTTGATTCGGGGGGATCCATTTGAAGGTCTTGAGAAGGATGCGGAGGGTGTTGAAGCAGGTGGAGGCGACAGCGTTTAGGTCATGGAGAGAGAGGAGTCCAGGATGATGCCAAGGTTCTGGGCATGGTCCGTGGGTGTGGGAGGGCTGCCAAGGGCAGTGGGCCACCTTGTGTTGTCCCATGCAGAAGGAGAGGGTTCAAGGACGAGGACTTCTGTCTCCACCAAGTTGTGCTTCAGTTAGCTGCTGCTCATCCAGATAGCGACGTTTTTCATTCCTTCCTGGAAAGCTGAGTCTGGTGGTGAGGGGGTCCTTGGTGAGGGAGAATGATGAGCTGAGTGTCATCAACGTACTATGCTGAGTCCGTGCTGTCTGACGATGGCGGTGAGGGGGGCCAAGTAGATGTTGAAGAGCATGGGGCTGAGCAATGATGCTTGGGGTACTCTGCGGCTGATCTCTGTGCGTTTGGAGAGAAAGGGAGGAAGTCTGACTCTTTGGGTTCTGCCGGTGAGGAGGGAACGGAGCCGTTTGAGGGAGGTCCCCTGTATGCCGGGCGTCGTGGAGTCCAGAGTGCAGTGGGAGACGGTGTCGAAGGATGCAGAGAGGTTGAGCAGGATCAGGGCCGGGTGTGTCCTTGGTAGAGGAGTGTGCGGATGTCGTCTGTGGCAGCGAGTAGGGCAGTCTCGGTGCTGTGGTTGATGCGGAATCCGGATTGGGAGTAGTCGAAGATGGAGTTCTCTTCAATGAATTTCGTAAGTTGGATGTTGACGATCTTTTCGGTGACTTCGGCCGTGAAGGGGAGGAGAGGGATGGGTCGTAGTTCTTGAAGTCCATTGGATCTGCTGAGGGGCTTGACTTCAGTGCATTTCCAGTGGTTGGGGAATGTGCCAGTTTCGAGGGAGGTGTTGATGGTGTGTCATTGCTTCGGTGCGATGGCAGCTCTGTGGAAGATGTGCGGAGGGCCGGGGTTGGTGGGGGCTCCTGAGTGAATGCCTTTCATGGTTGCTGTGTTTTCAGTGGTGGTTGAGGTCCAGGCGGAGTTCTTGTAAGTGGAGTGGTCTTCCAAAGTTGTTTCCCCAGTTCTTCTCGAGACGTCTGCAGGGGCGTCTGGCTTCTTGGAGGTTGGTGGTGAACCAGGAGGCTTTCCTGGGTCGCTGTCTGTCAGGGTTGTGGAGGGGGGCGAGCTCGTCTGCGCAGTTCCATCTGTGAAGTTCTATGGCTGCGGAGTTGGCGTTGGTCGTAGTGGGGTGGACTTTGCGATTGAGGTTGGAGCTGAGGTGCTCCTCGATGATCTTGCTCCACTTCCTTTGCGGTGGGCGGGTGCCAGTTTGGGTGAAGTGTTTTTTTTTTAACATGGAAGTGAACGCAGTAGTGGTCCATCCAGAGGGGTTGTGTGGTGTGGCTGAAGTGGACGCCGTTGCCTCCTACGAAGACAGGGTCAAGGGTGTGGCCAGTTGTTGCAGTCCGAGGTTGGCGAGGTCGTACAGGAGAATGGCGGAGTTAGGGTCACTGGGGTGTCGAGGTGGAAGTTGAGGTCTCCGATGAGTATGTAGTCCATGGAGGCGGTGGCGTGGAGTGCTATGAGGCGATGGTAGCGGTGAACATGGTTTGAGGTCCTGGAGGTCTGTAGGTGAGGGTGCCTCATAGGGTTGTCTGGCCCTGGTCTGGATTTAGAAATGGAGGTGTTCGTGGTGGACGGGAGCCGCTCGGGCTGGAGGTGGAGAGTCGGAGGCAGCTCTTGTGTGCGATGGCGAGTCCTCCTCCTGGGCAGTTGGGGTGGTCCTTCCTCTGGATCTTGCATCCGCCGGAGATGGCAGTGGCTATGTCGGGGATGGAGGTGGGGAGGGTGTTGAGGAGGTCCCTCATCTCTACTGCATGTCTATGCAGGGAGCGCACGTTGAGGAGGATAAGTCTCAGGTCTACGGGGTTGCTGGCGGCATCTGGTGTGGGGGTGTTGGCCGTGGGGTGGTGAAGGTTCGTCGGCAGTGTCGGCAGGAGAACTGGCCGTGGGTGGTGGCCAGCGTGGACAGCTGGTAGTTGTTGTTCCTCCCGGGGTTGAGTGCGAGGAGGGTAGCAGAGTCATAGCAGTGGGTGGTTGGAGAACCAGGGTCCCTGGCGCTGGTCAGGTCACGGATGGGTGCTGACAGGCTTGCCTGTGATGCGCCCGTGGCGCAGCCACGCAGCGCCCGCCATTAAATAGGAAAGGGGAAGGGAAGGGAAGGACAGCTGGGATACGGGAGCGGGAACCTGAAGGATGAAGGGCCGCGGGACGGAGCAGCGGGAAAGGGCGGCAAAACGGGCACGGGGGACACAGCAATGGCACAGGTACGCTGAAAACAGTACAAAAATAGGCAAAATACAACAGAATAAAGAAAAGACAATTTACAGGCACAAATAGCAAAAGACAGAAAAACGGACACAAACACAAGACAGACAACTGAGGACCAGTAGAAGAGCAAGGCTCTCCCACTGGACCACCAGGGATGAGGCGCAGACAGGAGCCTGTGGGTGGAGGAGGGCCTCGAACACCTACCAGCTCAGAGGTGAACGGGAGCAGCGGCAGCGGCACAACAGTGGAGCGGCTGGGGAGAGAGCAGGTATCTGATGCTTTATTTAAGATATTAAACTGAATACATTTATGTGTGATAGTTTTGTGGGTAAATAAGAATGATTTTCCTTTCTAAATCATGTAGGGGCCTGCATAAATCTGCTTCCAAATGTATGAGGAGTTTACTGTACAGTACATCCAGGTGCTGCATGAAAGTGCTCTAAAGGGACTTAATTAGACACCTACTGTCACCCATAATATGCAATGTTTGAAGAACTGCATTTTGTAGATGGTCCAGTTGATAGAACATACCATTATTCATGCAGTGAGCATTGATTTTCTCGTAAGTGAGGACCTGTCTGCATGGAACATTTTAATCTTGTACTAGTGTCTCAAATTGCAGAAGGTGCTAGTTCAGAAGAATTGGCCCAATCATGTCAATTCCATGTGGTGCCCAAGTATATCAGGCAGCTGTAATCTTTTTTTTTTAACTCATTTTATTTAAACATTGTTCATCATACAGGTGTACAAGAAATGAAAGCAGATTGTCAAGTGTCATACAGGGCAATGAAGATCTACACTGTCAAAGGCAGAGCCTTAATACGCATCAAGAATGGAGCTTTTATAGCCTGTAACATTTTATGCGACTTTCACCAATGGCATGTGTAATCTTAAATGCATTTCTGGTACTCTCGTCGGTGCGTGCTTTTTTCTTTTTTAATTCACGGGGTCAAGACTGTACAGGATGTGCATGTTCTGTAAAGGCATGCTAAACTCCACAGCCATATTGGAACTGTTTCCGGGCAGTATTTTTTATTTAAGCAATTTGTAGAGCACGCAAATACATGTGGGTGTCTCGGCACTGAGGACAGGAGAGGTGGTAGTGAAGCGGAGTGCTGCTCATTGGGTGAAGAGTCAGGTCTTTATTAGCTTCCGGAAAGCCGTCAGCGATGGGCATGATTTAATTTGCTGAGGGAGGGTGTTCCACAGTCTGGCCGTGGCGACGGTGAATCTTTGGTCTCCTCAGGAGATCTTGTTTGTACGAGGGATCATGAGGAGATTGGCGGTTGTGGATCGGAGGTTTCTGCTAGGTACGTGGGCACAGAGGCATTTTTTTAGAAAATTTGGACCTGTGTTGTGAATGGCCTTGAAGGCTATGCATAAAGCCTTGAATTTGATGCGACTTGTGATTGGAAGCCAGTGCAAGTTTCGCACCACCAAGGAGATGGATTTGTGTTTGGGGGTACCTGTAATTATCCCAGCAGCGGCATTTTGTATCATCTGTAATTTGTTAATGACCTTTTTCTGGGCATAGTCAACTTTTGACATAACAAGGGTGCTTATCAGGGTTTTTCCTGCGCTGGAAGGAAGGAAAGGTAGCAGTTTCTTAATAATTCTTAGCGTGTAGAAAGAGGAAGAGGTGATAGCATTGGCATGGGCTGAGAAAGTTAATTTATTGTCAAACATGACGCCCAGGTTTCTTAGTTTCAGCACTGGGAGTGGGGGAGGACCCAAGGTGGTGGGCCACCAAGTAGGGGACCATGTTGGATGTAGATTGCCAAAAATCATAACCTCCGTTTTTTCGGAGTTTATTTTAGGCAGTTTTTTGCCATCCAGGAGCTGATGGTAAGCATGCCTGATTGAAAACCGGCGCAATCGCTCCTCCATCGTTGTTAATTGCTAACACCAGCTGAGTGTCATCGGCGTAGGATGTCAACCCCATCCCATGGGTTTTGATGATCTTGGCCAGGTCCGACACATAGACATTAAATAATGTCGGGCTCAAGGATGAACCCTGTGGCACCCCACATGGGAGCGTAAAAGACGCCGAGGCTCACTAGCTGGGAGCGGTTGGCCAGGAATGACGCCAGTAAATCTTTGGCTTTGAGTTTAATGCCCATATTTGAGACACGGTCGATCAGGGTGGCATGATCGCACGTGACAAAGGCTGCTGACAAGTCCAGTAGTATAAGGACTGCTGTTCCACCTTGGTCTCGAGTGGCTCTAATCTCATCTGTTGCTTTGATGAGGGCGGTTTCTCTGACGTGGCCATTCATTTGCACATCACATAGTTAAGCGTCTTAATATCTTTTGATCCTATTAAAATCTTTGTTTCCATCACCCTTCAGAATTTCAAAAGAGAGCTTCATTTGCGCTTTCCTAATTGCTGATATAACTTGAAATATGGGTATAGGTAATTTCCTGATATATAAATGTTTTTGTGTGCAAGAAAAAAACTGACATGCTACCTCCTTTACTTTCATTTCCTCTACCTCAGCAGGATTGTCACCAAGATCAGTTTTACAAAATCCTCTCACTTTCAATCAAAGAAATAAAAGTACACTCCAGTTTTCCGAATAAGCAGCAACTTGTCAAAAGATATAGTCTGATATTTGATCTTTGAAGATGCAGCAAATGTGACAGGACACACACAAAATTTAATGGCATCTATATTGCTCATTCACCTTCTGAATTCCAGTATGATTATTTGGTATCAACTATTGGGATACATTCTATACGCATTCCTTTTGGTATCAACTATTGGGATACATTCTATACGCATTCCTTGTTCCACCCCTGTCGGGGTGCGACGGTCATAAACAACTCGGGCTTTGCTCTCGTTGTCTAATTTGTCACTATGAACCCCTTAGTGGAAAACACCCCTATAAAAACACTGTTACTCATCTATAAGTTTATATTTAAGTGAACCTTCTGGGCAGAGGTTAATGGTGTCAGCATTTCATAGGCAATACTTCAAAGGTATTTCTGCCTAAAGAAAGGAGATTAGGGTAACAATGCAAAGGACTAGCCCCGTCTCGCTTGGTTGAACATTTTTTAACAGCTAGTCCTATTTAGCTGTGGATCTAACTCAGACCCTCTGTTTCTCTGCACTACAGAAGAACTTGTTTGTGGTGTGACTGATGGGACCTCTAATACTGTTTTCTTCTGATGATGATGCCCTGATTACTAAAGGAAAGGTTTATGGCTTGGGGAGAATTCTTTTCTGCTGTTTTAAAAAAAATATTTTCTGATTACTCTTCACACTGTAAATGTATTACCTACATATGACTTATTGGAGAACAGGTGGTGTAGCAGACAACCTTTGCTGAAGTTTCACACAATATTACAAGTATGCCTCAAGTTTTGTGATTGCAGCTTTTTCCTTCACTAGGGCCATGATTATAATAGTGCAGCAAGTGCAGCGGAACTGGGACCAAAAGTTCTAAGCATCCCCTAAACACCGATAATGGCGATATTTTACTACTAAACAGGCAGACACAAATGCAGTTATCTTGCAGGCACTAGGGGAACGATGTCAAAACTCCTCTAAACACATAATAGTGACATGGTTGACTATGTGATTGGCATCAGGAAGTTGATTGTGCAATACATGAGTCAGGCAAAAGAAAACCTTCAGGCCAGCCATGCCCTTATGAAAAGATAGTACGACCAGAAAGCTATGCTGACTGGATATCAGGAAAGTCAGGAGGTATTGGTGCTAAAGCCTATCTGTTTTAGCTCTACTCTTTATGATTATCTTATCAGCCCATCTCCTTCATGAGATGCGCACAGGCCTCTTGCTTGTGAACTCTTGCTGAATCAAATAGCACATGTGAAGTGTACAGGGGAGGCCTGGTCTTCCTCTCCCCAGTGTGTGTCTCGCCCAACTAACAGGAAAGCAGCAATCTATAAATCTGTAAGGAGGGATCTCTCTACCTCCACTCTATGTTTCACCATGCAGGCCTGGGTCTCCCAAAATGGCACCAAGAGCGCTTCATCTACTGTACCATCCATAGGCACACATACACACAGTGAATGTATACAGCATGCACGCACTGCACAGTACTATGTTCTTCCATCAGAGGCACACATACGTCCAGGACTTACATTCAACACATGTCTAGTGCCCAGCACAGTATCCTTTCTGTATTGTACCACTGCCAGTGACACATACACCCAGCACATGCACATGCACTTTGTACCACTATTGTACCACTTACAGGTAGACATACACTGCACACCACTACATCCTTCAGGTAAGGTACCACTCTCAGACACACACTGCACTGCATTGTCCCTGTATGACACCCCTACCCAACCACACATACACCCAGGAAAGATACACCACTTCTGCGCTGCGCAGCACTTCATACTATTCTGATACAGGCCAACGGTGAGTTAAGCACACAGCACCAAACATTTAAGAGCTTAATGAGCCTGTGGGCCTCTTTCCAGTGACACTGGTTTAAAAAGGTTATGTCACTCCTGCTGATCACTACACTGTATGCTGACACCCCCGCACTATTCTGCTTAACTCCTGGGGACAGCAGTAGCCTTTCACCACTATAAGGGTAGTGCTTTGGGAGCACCTCCACCCCGGCCTAACAAGACACCAATCCGTGAGACAGGCCTATGTCATAGTCCACAATTATGACTCTGGGTTGCAATCTAGTCCAGGGTTTTTTTTGCCCACTATCAGACATGAACCAGTCATATGCAAATCAGCCTCAGCCCTAGTCAAATCGGAGCAGCCCATCCCAAACTGCCAAGCCAGGTCCCTTTCGAACGGGAACAAAAAGCAACCTCAGACTCGTTTCAGGCCATCCGGGCCTAGCCAGCAGTGTGCAGCTTCAGCCCTGTTTGTCGCACTGGGGAAAAAGAAATCCTGCGAACAGAGCACTCCTACACCCAGGATTTCTTGGAGCGAATGTTATCCAACACATTGACTACTCCCTGAGCTTGAAGGTTAGGACACATTTCAAAATAACCACGTTTTGATCTGACACCTAAACTTGCTAATGCTCATATGTGGTTAGGCAGCGAAATTTGTGGTCTAGCGGGACATACGAAAAAGCTGAATGAAGCATGGAAAGCATGCATGTCCCTGTAAACAGTGCAGAGAACCATACACTGGACCCTCTCTCCTAGCAGCTGCCAGTAAAGTGAACGGAGTAGAGGGGGAAGGATGGCCGAATCTGGGGACACAAACAAGATGCGCTGCTATATTATGAAATACCTGAAGTCACTACTAGCTTCTTTGTGGAAAGGCGGGATTTTCATCAAAAGTGTTAAATCATAAGTGCAGGTAGAGATAAAGAGAGAAACTGAGTCAATGAGAGATTAGTCAGTCTTAACTCTCAGACTTTCAACCACCTCCACTAGAACTTAAGAGAAGACCATATTGGACAGCCAGTAGGAGTCAAGCCACAGGTTTGACCTCTTATTTACAATCAGTACTTCGTTTTTCGACATTCAGTTTACGCCAGTGGTTCCCCAAGTAGGTGTCATACCATCTCAGAATTGGGAGCGAGACATCAAATACAGGTATACCAGGAACTGTGCATCATCAGCATAGATACATATGTTGACATCTCTGGAAAGGATTAACTAGGTTCATAGGCTCACATATATATTAAAAAGGTGGTGACAAAGGTGTGAGCCTTGTGGTAACCCAAACATCAAAGACGGAAGGTCTGACAGGTTGGTTGCAATCATGAAGAAGGAAACCCAGGCTGAGCTTTTTCCATTATTTCTGACATTCTAGGGTCTATGGTCAATGCTGACTTTTCCTTTATCGCCCTCCGTTGCCACGTCATTGAATACTACTAGAGGCACTGACTCAGCGCCACGGTCAGGGAGAGATCCTGGCTGAGTGGTTGTAAGTGATCATTCAATTACTTGGTCACATGATTGTTTAACGGTTTAGCAGCAACTGGTAAAAGTGATATTGTTACTATTATGCTGCCATTATGGAACTATTCCCTTCTCCTGGAGACACCGAGCACCTCTGATAGAGGGCAGGGATTGGCACTGCAGGCTGGAGAGTAAACTAACAGGGCAAGTGTCAGATGGAGAACCAGATTTCAAATGACATACTTCTATACGTTTCAAATTGCGCAAATTAGGCACAAAGACACCAGTGATTACATGAGCACCAGATTACATTACAGAAGATCCGTTTTTTTCTTCAGCAAGTGCTCTTGAAATTTACCATGGCAGCATCTGAAATGTATTTATAAAATAAGCATTGAGTGTATCCTCATAGAGTTGGGAAGAGATCATTTCCTCATTAGTTCTATAATAGCAAAGAGGTCAATTATTATTAAAAAACACAGTTTTGGGAGAGTTGACTGACGTGGTGATTTTATCAGAACAAAATGCTTGTTTGGCAACTTTAATAACCTTTGGTACAATATCATACTGTGATTACTTACCGGCATTAGCATTACTCTCAGACGTCCTCTCACCGTGAAGACTCAGGCCCTCCCTCACGCTCTTTTTGGCCCAGGCCAACTGTATGGTGTTGGTAGGGTGAACAACTGTCCGTAAATTTCACGGACTGGACGTTATTTGGGCCCCTTTTCTGTTGTCCGTGAGCATTTCTTTCACGGACGCCTTTCGTCCGTAATTTTGGGGATGGCAGCAGGCTGTGCCAGCTCGCACTTCTCTGAGGCAGCAGCAGCCCCTCCCCGACTACGCTCAGTCTTTGTACGGGCCCATTGTCATTCTGATGTGGCCGATTATCACCTAAAGAATGACAATGGGCCAAAGGTGTAGGGGAGCACGGGTTGGAGGGGGGGCGTGTGGAGGGTGTCCGAAAAGTGTTTCATGGCCCTTCCTTTGATCTGTGACTCGCAGATCAGCACAGGGCAGAATACAAAACAAGTAAATAAGGCTAGAATAATCACTGTAATGCAGCATGAGTGTTTGGGAGGTGGGGGGAAGAGGGGGCGCAGGGGGTGCCGAAGTAGCCAAAAGCAGCGACAGAAAGAAAATTATGATAATGGTAAAGAAAAAAAGCAAAAGGCAAATAGAGGGAGAAAGCGAAGGAAGAATAGAAAGCAAATACTGTAAGAACGCTGGAAAGAAAGAAAGATTTAGATTTAACAATGGAAGGAAGGACAAGATGATGATCAAATGGAAAAATGGAGCACAAATGAATGTTAATGTGGAATATGGAAGTATGAAAAGAAAATGAAATATGAATTTAAAGAATAGAAAGACTGAGACTAAATGAAAGGATGCACAGACAGAAAGATAGAAAGAAAGTAAATGGAGGATGTAAAGAAGAAAGTAGATGACAAAGGTGGATAGAAAGAAAGACATAAGGAAAGAAAGAAAATTTAAAGACGGAAAGAATAAAAGAGAAACGTCAATATAGGTAAATGCACTTTTTGACCAAGTTTCTTTATTGCTGTAAAAAGCATAATTTTGCATTATTTTTGCAAGCTTTTCTCAGGGGAACAATTTTCGCAGACTTCAAAAAGAAAGACCAGGATAGTTCACTTTGCTCCTTTATTTAGTGCCATATAAAGTGTGGGTATTTTATTTTTCTGGCTACTCCCTTGCAATGGGCCCTTGTGTAGTTACAGCACATGGCGTGCCGTCCTCTGCATAGGCCTAGGGCACTGCATGCTGCTTTTATGGAAGAGCCGTGCTGGAGAACTAAGCTACATTTTGAAATATCCGACAGGATGAAAGGCAAAGACTTCTGAGTGCTTTGCACTACTGCAATTTTTGGGCTATAACAAAAATGTCTCTTTAACTCTAGTGATTAATGCATCTCCTTGAGAGATCTGAGGTTTCACTAATCCCGGTTTTGACTCATCATAAAGAAGCATAGAGGCATAATGCACCTCTTGTAAGGCACAAAGTGTAACATGTAAAGTATTTATTTGTATTATAATTGTAAAGACAGCCCACCCAACACTGTGTTATGTGTTATATCCTCAGTTTGTATTTCGGGGTCACTGGAATTGTGCAATTGTGCGGCTTTAACAGTTTTCGCATGATGGATGGATTTGTCACATGTGCCACATAATCCATCATTAGCTGAATATATCTGAAGATTCTAATTTAAAAACAGTTGCTACCTCAATGGTTAAAAAATAACAAAAAGGGCAGTGATGCATTGCAAAGGCCCTTTGTAAAGGTTGACTGGTCCCCTTCCTTTGCATATTACTATATTTGGGTGTTATACGGGTACTAATGAGGTGCAACCTATGACCGCAAAGTGTTAAAATGTGCACAAATGAGAAAATAATATGGTAATACTATGACAAAATTTGCAGCATTACGCTGCATAAATTCCCTTTTCTTGAAAAAATTATTTAATCAACCCTGCAGCATAATTCAGCCCTCCCTGCTGTATAATTCCAGTGACCCTGCATATAGTACCTAACAGTGGATGTCTTGTGACTCCTACACCTTCTAGCCCTCTTTGCCTTAAGTAACATTTCCTATACATTGATTTACATACTTATATGAGTCATTGTCTCTGAACAATAAGTGTGTGAGCTGGAGCGCTCAACACCCTACATTGGGCGGAGCATCACTGTAAAATAAATGACATACACATGAGCGAGGGTCTATAAAGCGATGAGGGGCACCATGGGAGGTGGATAGTGAGGGAATCTGTGCAGAGGGGTCTTTGGTGAAGGGGCGTAATGAAGGCTGAAGGTCTCTGCATCCCCTGCAGAGCGGGTGGGACAACATTTCAAAGAAACCCCAAACTGTAAACAAAATATCATATGAAATACCACAATAAGAGCTGCACAGTTGCTCAAAGCTGTGCACATACCAAAAGGGTGAGGTGCACGATTGTCTCAACTTAATATAAACTTATTTTTACATGTATTTATGTTGGTTATCTATTTACTTACTTATACACTATTGTACGACCTTCTCTGATATGTCTGAAAAAGTACGTTGTCCCAAATTTCTGTCCTGAATTTTGACCTGCGGTCCTGAATTTTTGTACTGAATTATGACCCTTTGTCCTGAATTTTTACACTCACTGTCCTGAATTTGCACCTATGCCAGTTGGTCACCCTAGGTGTTGGGCTTGGTATGGAACAGGAGGTATGGAGAGGGAGGGAGTTTTATAAGTTGGGAAGGTGTGTGATTGGAGTCACAGGAGCCTCACTATGTGAGTCAGCACAGCGAGTGGGACAAAGGGGGAATGGCTATTCAAGGTAATGATTTAGAAGTCACACCATAGGCATGCCTTCAAATCTGTTCTGCCTGACAGTCTGGTCTTTTGCTCAGTAATAGGAGCTTCTGCAGATAAGATATACGAGCGCTCACTGAGAACCATGATGAGATTTGCTTCCAGGATTAGTGTTGCGCTCTCTCATATAAAGGTTTCCGCATTCTTGAATGAACAGCAAGGTCTCTGCCGTGGTGCAGTAACAGAATATTCTTGTACCCTAAAGAACAAGTTACTTACCTTCGGTAATGCTTTTTCTGGTGGATACAGTATCTGCCTGTGGAGTCCTCACCTTGTGAATATCCCCTGCGCCAGCAGCATTCGGAAATTGTTAGTAGCTCTACACGCCGACGAGGACGACGTCACAATAGCATGGCTCCGCTCACGGTTCCGCCGACGTCTCTGGAGCCATAAGAGAGCCTCGTCGGTGTGATGACGTCAGTTCTGCCCTTTTTTCCGTGCCTTCGAGGCATACGGTCGGACCAACACAAATATATATAGTATACACAGTACACAGTATTCAAATTAACACACACAGTGTGAAATCAATGCAGAAAAGCAAAAAGAATAATACACTTCCTTTGAAAGTAACAGATAGAAATGATCACATTATCACTATGTAGGTGGATATACAAGGGTGGACAACGGGGAGGCGGGTGGACCAGTGAGGAATCCACAGGCAGATACTGTATCCACCAGAAAAAGCATTACCGAAAGTAAGTCACTTGTTCTTCTGACGGATACATCTACCAGTGGATTCCTCACCTTGTGAATAGAATCCCACAGCAGTCCCCACTCCCGGAGGAGGGTGTCCATCCTTCTATACCAAAAAGTCCTGCAGGATGGAGCGCGCAAAGTATCTGTCCCTCCTCCCTTCGGAATCTAAGCAGTAATGCTTCGTGAAAGAGTGGAGAGAGGCCCAAGTTGCCGCTCTACAAATGTCCTCCACAGGAACACCTCTAGACAATGCAGATGTACAAGACTTTGCTCTGGTAGAGTGAGCTCTGATACCCTCTGGGGGTTCCTTACCAGCCAAAGAGTAACAGATCTTGATGCACAAGATAATCCACCTGGAAAGAGTGCGCTTGTGCACCGCTCTGCCTTTCCTGCGATCAATGAAGCCCACGAAGAGCTGGTCATCCACACCATAGTCTTTAGTCCTATCGAGGTAAAAACTGACCGCCCTCTTAGGGTTCAGACGGTGAAGCCGCTCCTCTTCCTTGGAAGGGTGAGGGCGGGGATAGAAAATAGTAAGGGTAATGGATTGCCCCAGATGTAAGGGAGTTACCACCTGAGGCAGAAAAGCAGCCCTGGTCCTGAGTACCATCCTATCAACATGAATAGTTAAGAACGGGGGTTTCGAACTCAGAGCTTCAAGCTCACTTACTCTCCTTGGCGAGGTAATGGCAACAAGAAATACTGTTTTAAAAGACAATAGTCTTAAGGGACACTTGTGCAAGGGCTCAAAAGGAGAACCCATCAAATAGGTTAAGACAAGATTTAACTCCCATTGAGGCACAATAATGGGAGTGGGCAGAAATTTGTTGGTAAGGCCCTTAATGAACCGTAACACAATGGGCGGCTGATCCGTCAAGCAAAGGAACGCCGACAAAGCCGATAAATAGCCCTTCACAGTAGCCACAGCAAAGCCCTGCTGAGCTAGAGAGAGAGCAAACTGAAGGATGTTGAATAAACGAGCCTTCAAAGGATCAATAGAATTCTCTCCACACCTTTTTGACAAATTTGGACCAGCTGTAGGAATAGATAGACTTGGTGGAGTGTCGCCTGGCTGATAAAATAACATCCACCATGTCAGGCGGGAGAGAAAATGAGTTCAGGTTGCCCCGTTCAATCTCCAGGCATGAAGGTGCAAGCTCTGGAGGTGGGGGTGTAGAACCTGCCCCTGCGACTGTGAGAGGAGGTCTGCCCTGAGAGGGAGACATAGCGGAGGGTGCGATTGGAGGTGAAGTAGATCTGTGTACCACACTCTTCTTGGCCAATCCGGGCGATCAATATGGCTTGGGCCCGGTCTTGGCGAATTTTCCTCAGAACCAGAGGAATCAAAGGTATGGGAGGAAATGCGTAAAAGAGTTGTGAGCCCCAACTCAACTGAAACGCGTCCCCCAAAGCTCCCTGCATCGGATACTGGAGACTGCAGAATGTCAGGCAGTGAGCATTATCGTGAGTGGCAAACAGTTCCACCCGAGGAATTCCCCACGTCTGAAAGATATAACGAACCACCTCCGGATGGAGCCTCCACTCGTGGTCGGCAAAGAACTGTCGACTGAGACTGTCTGCACGAACGTTTAGAACTCCGGCCAGATGATTTGCCATCAGACAAATCTGGTGGTCCTGAACCCAGGACCAGAGTTGCAGAGCCTCTCTGCAGAGATGATGCGACCCTACTCCTCCCTGCTTGTTGACATTACACATCTCGGTAGTGTTGTCCGTCAGGACCTAAACTGACTGACCGTGAAGGGAAGAAGGCCTTGAGCGCAAAACGAATCACCCGCAATTCTAGAAGGTTGATGTGACGCAACCTTTCCTCCGGAAACCAAATACCTTGATCTTCAAATCCCCTGGATGAGTACCCCACCCTAGAGTGGATGCATCCGTTATCACTGTGGCCGGTGGAGGAAGATGGAAGGGCTTTCCCTGAGACAGATTGCCTTACACGCTCCACCAAGACAGATTGGCTGCAGTGTCTCAGGAGATCTTGATCAACTCCCTGAGATCCCCGTTGTGCTGATACCACTGCCTGCAGAGACATCACTGGAGTGCCCTCATGTGCCAGTGTGCATGATTGACCAGCAGAATGCAGGAAGCAAACAGACCGAGCAGGCGAAGGACCTTCAGGACTGGAACGACCACTCCATTGTAAAACAAAGGAATACTTTCCTGTATGTCGAGAATCCTTTGAGGAGGTGGGAATGCTCGACACACAGTAGTGTCCAGTACCGCCCCTATGAACAGGTTGCGCTGAGAGGGCACCAGGTGAGATTTGGGCACGTTTATCAAGAAACCCAATTTGTACAACAGCCGGGTTGTCAGTGTCACCTGCAGATGATGGAGCACCTTCTATGGCGACTCCGCCTTGAGCAGCCAGTCGTCCAGATAGGGGAAAACTGGAATCCCCGATCTCCTGAGATGGGCTGCCACCACTGTCATTACCTTGGTGAAGAATCGAGGTGCAGTAGTAAGTCCAAACGGGAGAACCGCAAACTGATAATTTTGCGACCCTACCATAAAACGAAGATATATCCTGTGCGACTTCAGGATTGGAATATGAAAATACGAATCCTGCAAGTCGCTTGACACCATACAGTCCTCCTGTTGCAATGCTTGAAGAACCTGCACTAGGGTGAGCATCTTGAACTTTTCCTGCTTCAGGAAAAGATTCAAGATCCTTAGATCCAGGATTGGACGTAACCTGCCATCCTTCTTGGGAATCATGAAATACCGGGAGTAGCATCTCTGACCCCTTTCCTGCTCTGGAACCACCTCTATCGCACCTTCCTTTAGTAATGTATGGACTTCCTACTGTAGGAGAAGAAGGTGGTCCTCTGAACATGCCCCTTGGCAAGGTGGGTAATTTGGAGGGAATTCCTGAAAGGGAAGAGCATACCCATTTTCCACAAGATCTAGAACCCAAAGGTCCGCAGTGACCGATTCCCAATCTTGCAGATAATGGGTAAGCCAACCCCCCACAGGACCCAGATGATCCAGAATGGTGGATCTAGGGCTGCTTTGCTGTGGCAAGAGGGGTGGGAGGTAGAAGAGGAGGAGGAGAAGGGCTGACGAGCTTGTGGACGTCTTCTGTTCTTGCCTCTATATGATTTATACAGAGTATTTTGCTGCTGCTGCTGCTGCTGAGGCTGCCTGTAGGTCCGACAGGATGACCTCCCAAAACCTCTGTATCTTCTGTAACTGGAACCTCTAGTCTGCACCTACAGGCCTAAAGACTTAGCGGTGGCTTTGCTGTCTTTGAATCTTTGCAAAGATGCATCTGTTTTTTTCCCAAACAGTCCAGAACCATCAAAAGGGATGTCAAGAAGAGTCGCCTGGACATCCGGAGAGAACTCCAAGGATCTGAGCCAAGCACTTCTCCTTGTGGCAACTGAAGAACCCATAATTCTAACTACAGAGTCCGCAGTATCCAGACCACTCTGTATAACCTGGCGTGCAGCTGCCTGTGTGTCCGCCACGACTTTGTTAAAAATGTTCTTGTCCTCCTCAGATAACTTAGGAGCAAGCTGTTTTGCAGAATCCATAAGAGGATGTATGTAACGGCCCAAAAGACAGGTGGCGTTTGTAGACTTCAAGGCCATACTTGCTGATGAAAATACCTTTTTAGCTGATTGATCAAGTCTCTTAGAATCTCTGTCTCCAGGGACTTGAGGAAAAGCCCCAGATGATTTCTTCGAACAAGCAACTTGAACCACCAGGCTCTCAGGAGAAAGATGAGATGTAAGGAAATCCGGGTCTCCTGGAGCCGCCCTGTACCTTCTAGCGACAGACTTTGACACTGCTGGACCTGAAAATGGCTTACGCCAGACTTCCAAAACTGGTTCAGTTATAGCATTAATAAGGCAACAACGGCTCTATCACAGTGGAGGGAGAATATAGAACCTCAGTTAAAATATTAGACTTATACTCAGCTGTTGGAAGCTGAAGGTCTAAAAGTTATGCCGCCTTCTTAATAACTGTGTGGCAAGGAGCCACATCCTTAGAAGGAATATCTGTAGAGGGAGAAAGTTCCCACTCTGGGGATGTATCCAGTCCACTTGCCTCCTTCAATCCCTCAAAAAAGACTTCCGACTCTTCAAGTTCACCTTCCTCCATTTCTACTTCTGCTTGATAGCACTGTTCTTCCAAAACTCTCTTTGCCTCTCGCCTAGACTTTATCCTCGGCACCGGCGTCGAACTCGATGGATACGGTACCGGCGTTGAACTTGGATCCGGTGGCACAGCCTGAGTCGAACGAGGTTGAGCTGACGGCGCCGGAGATGAAGGATACGGCGTCAATGTCCTCAGTGCCGGGAAATGCCAGGACAGCGCCGCTGGAAGAAACAGCATAAAAGGAGCGTAAAACTGAAGAACTCCCAGATTAAAGGCCATCGGACCCATGGGACCCGAAGGTGTTCCAGAGGGGTACATAGCTCTCGTAAAGACTCCATACTTTGCATTCAAGTAATGTGATAGATCAGTACCCGGACCAGGAATAGGTGGGTAGGGCCCCGGGACATTCTCAGGCTGAGGCATTACCGGAGTCTGGCCAGCCGGCGCCGACGGTGGAGCCAATAGCACCACTATTTCATCTGGAACCTGAGCTTAATCAACCAGAACAGGAGACTGAGCCGGCGTCGGAGAATGCACTGGAGAAGCTTCAGGCAAAGCCAAGCGAACAGGAGTACCTTGAATTGAGCCTGAAGGTTATGGAGAGACGAAGTCCTTACGATGTCGAGGTGCTGGTGAAGCCGTCTTCAGAGCCGAATCCTTGTCTGATCAGCGTCGAGAGCTATGCCTCTTCTTTTTCTTGTGCTTCTTTAACTTCGAAGCATGACCCGACGTCGACTTCGACCTCGACCTCGATCTTGACATGGACCTCGAAATTGATCTTCTTTGACCTCTCGTCTCCTTTCTCATCTTGGCCATGAATAATTTGGCCTCTCTTTCCTTTAATGCTTTAGGGTTCATCTTGCGACAGCAAGAGCAAACCTTGACATCGTGATCTGATGAAAGGCACCAAACACAATCCTCGAGGGGGTCTGTGATGGACATATGTCCCCCACATTCTCTACAGGGCTTGAAACCCCACTTCCTTGAAGACATCTTCAAAAAAGATACAAGAAAAACAAACCAGAAACACAATGTAACAACAAAACCACGGAGAGACCCAGAAAACCGTTAGCATCGACGGCACAGAAAAAAGGGAACTGACGTCATCACGCCGATGAGGCTCTCTTATGGCTCCAGTGACGTCAGCGGAGCCATGCTATTGTGACGTCGTCCTCGGCGTGGAGAGCTACAAAAAATTTCCGAATGCTGCTGGCGCAGGGGATATTCACAAGGTGAAGAATCCACTGGCAGATGTATCTATCAGAATATCATTTATAAAAAATATTGACCCATTGGAGTTCATCGTAGAAAATCTACACCCAATGGGATGATTTTGTTGTGACCAATGTTATGCACTTGATATTTATAGCAGCTTATATTTTAATATGCAAACCTCTTCTATATGGTACTCTGCTCTGTCCATGAGATAAAACTGCGACAATCTAGGTTAAACGGATGTACCCTCCCATGAGATCAAAACCAAACCCAATTCTGTGGGCATCGTAGGTGGAGACAACCTGGTGGAGCCCAAGAGACGCAATATAAGACCCGAAGCCACCAAGATGGCAGCATTAAAACCACCAATGTTTATATAGCCCTGAGAATTAGATCAACTATGGATGAAGATTAAAGGAGCCAATCAGATGCCCCGTTCTGCTCCAGAGCATCCCAGAATGAAGTGACGGCGTGGACATCTTGTTTACCTGAGTTCTGAAAGGGTCTGAGGACGACTTAGCCCAAAGCACAAAGTTCTGAGGACCTGCCTTAGCTTCTCGGAGAAATGATGTCTGTTGAAAAAATTCACCAAAATATACTTCTCCTGTGCTCAGAGATATGAGCTGGACTAAGCTGTGAGTCTGTCTGCTCTGAACTGCCCCTTTTTAAACTAGCATTCTTTCTTTTGAGAAAGACTGCCCTAATATTACCTATAGTTGTTGATGTTTTGCATGGCTGCCACGTTGTGCCTGTTAGTGTACTGCATGGCTGCCATAGTGTACGTTTTGATATAGTGCATGGCTGCTGCATTGAGCAGGTTTACGTACTATGGGCCATATGCATCAACACATTTCCCCATAGACACAGAATGGCAAAACCCTTTGATGCATCTGGCCCTTTGTCGCTGTAGTGTTGCATTTCTTGATGACATGCATGGCTGGTGTGTTGTGCTTACTGTAGTGCATAGCTGATGCATTGTACTCGTTAATGTAGTGCATGGCTCCTTAATTGTGCTTCTTGATGTGGTGCTTGGCTATTGATTTGTGCAGGTTGAAAAAGTATTTGACTATGCATTGAGTTTGTTAGTGTAGTGTATGGTGCTTGATAGTTGCATGACTGTGTTGCGTTTGGTGATGTTGTATTTGACCCCCATGTTGCGTTTGGTGATGTAGAATACGATTGCCATGTTGCGTTTGGTGATGTAGAATATGATTGCCATTTTGTGGTTGGTGATGTAGTATATGATTGCCCTGTTGTTTTTGGTGATGTAGTAGTATATGATTGCCATGTTGCATTTGGTGATTTAGTATATGATTGCCATGTTGTTTTTGGTGATGAAGTATATGATTGTCATGTGATTGTCTCTGGTAAAGTAGTATATGAATACTATTTTGCGCTTGTTGAGGTAGTACATGGCCGATGCACTGTGTCAGTTCATGCAGTGTATGACTGCCTTGTTGTCTGCCCTTGTATATGAAATAAAAAAGCCAAAAGTGCGGGCTTGACAGCTGGTATCTCTAGGACAGGGTTCGCCAAAGTCGGTTCTGGAGGGCTGAATACATGCCGGATTTTTAAGGTAACTACATTTATCTAAATCGGGATATGCTAAAAATCTGGCATGGATCCAGCCCTCCACGGCCGACTTTGGAGAACCCTGCTCTAGGAGACTGACACTAAGGAGACCACAGGATACTGGCCATCAGAGTCCAGGGAATAGGCGTCTGACCATCAGGGACAGCTGGTATTTAAGAGCAAATGGGGGTTGCCCTACCAGCGTAAAGGAGACAAAACACACTGAGCAGCGTAAGCAGCTCAAACAAAAGAGTCGGCTGCTAAGTCATGAAACTGCCTGGGTGTTTTTTTAGGGTGGAATGTGGTACTGAACATGCGCTGGGCGACGTAGTACTCACCTTAAAGGCACAAGGCAGAGTAGGATGTCAGACTGGTGGGAGTGCTTGATTTGTGTGCCACAGGGTGCCTTTGTGTTTGGCCGCTATCAGCTATGGCCCTGGGCAGGGTCAGCAGACTACCAGAGCGCCATTCAGTTAAAGAGCTATGGCATAGCTGGCCAATGGGACAATGCAAGAATGGGTGAACTGATCAACAGCAACCAAAGTGCAGGCTTCTCCCACACCAACTGCTAAAAAAATGTTTTGTTGGGGAAGTGGAGTAAGGGACAGATGCTTCAAGCCCTCGCTTCCAGATTATGAAGTTTTCTGCGATTGCTAAGTGCGTGTGTTTGAAACTGCTCCCAAGTCTCTCTCTCATATGCTGGGTTTTATCCCTGTGTGGAGAGCACGAGATGCCTGGCATCACGTTTGAAACCAACTCCCAGTCTCCTGAATCGTTTAAATCCGGCCAGGTGTTATGTTGCAGGAGCAGAAATGAACGTGCATGCCTGCACTCTTCTCACTCAGCCTAGAGTCTGCTTTCAACCCGAGAGACCGAGTTTAATATTAGTAGATGTGATTGACGCCCATTCCTGGAGAGCAGTCACGGCCGGCATGACTCGCCGGTGGGGAGGCGCGGGGAAGGGGGGTGTAGGAAGGTGGATATCTGACTATGGTTACCCCCAAACTTTTTGCCTGGTGTTTAGCTGGTTTTTGACATAGTTGGCCTGGGATCCTGCTATTCAGGGCCCCAGGCTAATTGCTCTCTCCTTAAAATGGACTCCATGTACCTTAGGTACATACCCAATTGGAACTGGTTCACCTTATTGGCCCCTGTAACAGTGTACCCAGGTACCCAGGGCATAGGTGCTTCCAAGGCCTACCAGGGGCTGCAGCATGTATTGTGCCACCCCTGGCCTGGCCTCCATATTTGACACAACTAGCTGATCACTCAGCTGGGGTAAGTCGGTGTAACCACCCCTTACTTAGGTGTAGTATGCCTATACCTAACCTAAAATGGACACATATGTTCCTATCAGTCACTCCTATGGAAGGCCTCATCAATCCTGGAGGCAGAGTGCTTGGAAATATGCGAGATGGTGCTCTGGCATGAGCTGAGCCTGTCTGCAGCTTTTGGAACCATGTCCTTTAGCTGTTTCATGATATTGCCATACCATATACTCTTAAGTGCATTATGAACCTCGCGGTTAAATGCTATCTTGGGTTTGGCTTTATCAAAACATGTCGAGTAAGGTGTCATACGAATTGGAATACTACCCCCTCGCCAGTTCTGGCGACGGGGGTAGCATTCCACCCTTCTAGAGGGACACGACATGTACCTAGCCTGAACCCCGGTTAAAGTTAAACAGAGCCTTAGCATCACAAAATGGATGCTGCCACCACAGACACAAGTCTGACCTCCTGCTGCTGGGAGTCCTTCCAGCGAGGGCAGCTTGGACAAAGGGTTTCCTGCCTGGGGAGGTGCTAGCACCACTCCAGGCAGGATTTTGTGTATTGGGTAGGACAGGGCTGAATAGAATCAGACATGCCTGGGGCACACAAGGTGTCCCTGTGCATAGGCCAGTTCAAACCGGTGCTGGGGCTTTCCAGCCCCAGTCCTGGCGCGAAACTGGACAAAGGAAAGGGGGTGTAACCACCCCCCTTCCTGGTTCCACCCAGAGGAGGGACCTAGTAGGTGATCCGGCCCCCCAGATTCGAATAAGAGTGGGAGCTGTGTCCTGAGACTTCAGATCATCCTGAATCAACTTGAAATACAGAAGAAGACTGGACTTCGACATTCTGCTGCACAGAAGACGGAAGAGAATCTCCCTTGTGGCCAAGGAGTGACCACCCTGTGAACACAGGCACCAACCAGCAACTCGACGTCTGCTTTGCCGCCGCCTCCCGCCGGAGCCCGAGCCCAGAGCCTGACAAGACCCAGACTCCCAGACTTCTCACCGCCCGATCCACAGTCCCTGCAAAAAAGGGACCCGTGGAGGCACCGAGAGACGTGGGACCGGACCTCTTGGAAGACCCCCGAAACGCTGACTGCGCAGCATCAGAGGCACCCTCGACGCTGTGCTTTGGGGTTTGAGAAGCCCCAACCTCGAGCAGCCCTTGCACCGAAGATCAGCCCCCCAGCATCTCCACGATCTGCGTGGGGCCCTTTTGCACTGTGCCACTCAACGCGCCATCCCGGCCACTTGCCACGTGGCTAGCGGCCATCTTGGCGACGAAACCTACAACTTACACTGCGGGTCTGGTTGCTCCAGACTTGCCCTCGCTCCTGTAAAAAGGAGCCCCTGCTCTGACCTTGCTGGTCCGAGTAACAAGCCGTTTTCGATTCCTGCGTGGCTTGCATTAGCCAAGGCCTGTTTGCTCCAATCAAGTTGCCGACACCGCCAACAGCGAGAAGCCTGCGTGGGACAGCTCGTGACCGACTCCTGGACGTCTTCGACCCCTCGTGTCTACGTGGCTGCAAAGAGAAGCTACACCTCGACGCCTGTTTGCACCCGACATTGCCTGGTTCCAGTCTGGTTCCACGGTAGTCACTGGCTAGTGACTTTGCACATTGTCCCCTCTGCTTTCAGGTCTTCACCTCTTCAGATCCACCCTTGGATCCACCGGAACTCTTCACATCGAGTCGCCTGCAGCATCTTCAGCTCCAAGCACCATCGACCTGCGTGACGAAACCCGACACTACTTCGACCCTATGCACCCGCTTCCTGTGGGTGAGGTAACTCAGCTCCGCCGATGTTCCCACACTGGTACACACCTCTAGTGTCTGTGTCTAAAGTTTCATCCTTCTAGGTCACTCGGAAGGTTCCTTTTTAACTAACTTTGTAACTTTTACGCACCATTGACATTGCATTGGTAAAGCGTGCACTTTCCGCACTGCACCCGAGTCCCGCGGGCCTTTCCCGACTTCTTCACTGCTAGTCCTGAACAGCTCCAGCGATTTCCCAGGCCCTAGGCCTCTTCACTTTCCCCATAGTGGTTCTTATACCACTATTTTAGTATATGGTTTAGGTGGCCCCTAGGGCTCATCCATAATTGTGCAACTTTTGTGTATTTAAACTGTGTTTTGTTTTAACGCATTTGCTTCTGTGCTCATAAAGAGTATCAGGGTTATTTGTAGAAATAAATCTATATATATTTTCAATATATATCTGTGTGGTGTACTTTCATTTGGTATTCAAGGGATTGTGTATGGTAAAACAGCTTGCTTCACATGCCTTTACAGAGTTTAGCCTAAGACTGCTTAGTCCATGCTACCCCTAGGATAGCTTGTCTATAAGGTTGACTTTACAACCTGCACCATAAGGGTTGCTTGGCATGGTACAAGGTGATCACTAGAACTAGTGAGCATCATATACCAGGCCAACTTCTCACAGGGGGGTCCCACGGAGAGGAGAGGTGTACATTTTTTTTTTTAATATATAGAAAATTAAACTTACCTTTCCGATAGCCAGGTCCCGGGTCCCGTGTCATCTTTGCTCTCCTGCTCTCCAGGAACAGGAAGCAGAATCAGGCAGCTCCCTCCCTCCCCTAAGCCAATCACAACGCTGCACAATCAGTGTTGTGATTGGTCGGGACGCCGACCAGCAAGGCTCTAATGGAGAAGCCATTTTCTTCATGTAGGCAGCCTACATGGAGGAAAGGCAGAGTGCGCATGACTGGTTTGGGTCGCCTCAGGGGGATGACCAAAGAGCCTTTGCGCCCTCAGGAGTGGGCAGGCACCCACTCCTCCCCTCCAGTGCTCTCAGAGCAGCCCCCTCCCCCGGCCGCAACCAAACAAAGTGGAAATTATGGAAAGTGATTACCATTTTATGTTGCTGCTTCTCACAGTGGAGCGACACTCCTCCGCCCTAGTGGAGAAGCCGCCCCTGCTGGGAAGGCCTTGCTTTTACAGGCCTCCAGATTACCTGCAGGAGAAACGAACACAGTTACCAGCCCCCGAATGCACTCTCCCCAGGCATCCTTCGTACTCATCTGGTTAATGTCACTCCTTCCATTTTCTCCTCAGCAGCACCCGTCACCTGTCTTTCACATTTCTTAAGATTTCTTTCCCCTCACCTCCTTGTTTCTCTATCACCTCTTTCTCTCTAAACCATACCATCACACCTACCTCTCTCCTCTCCTCCCTCCAATATATCACTCTTCATAGTTCCACCACTCACCTCTTCACGCTTTTCATGACAATTTTCCATCAGAAAAGTGTAAATGGGAGAACGAATGGGGAGAAGAAAATAAATTGAGGAGAAAAGTAGAACACAAGGGACATTGTAACGTAACGTAACTCGTGCTCATGTAAAACGCTCCGACACCTTTGGGGGGAGTTTGAGCTTGAGCTTTAAAAAGGAACTGGGTTAGTGTGAATGGAATAAAGGGCAGGCGTTCTACCTCCTTCTACCTCCTTCATCTCGGAAAAAAAGAAAGACTGACACCCAGAATTGTCATTATCAGGGTTTTATTTCGGTTTTCTAGATCAGTAAATAGTGGATAGCTCTGCCTTACGTGTCCTTTGGTGGAAGTAATAACGGATAAGTAAAACAGATGGATATGAACAAGACACTATTAGGCATGTGTCCAAATATTTCTTGCGTTCTACTGCCATCCTGTGGCTAGCTAAGGGATATCTTACAAACGATACATATAAAATATCCTCATTCCTGCCAGCTGACGGAGTGTAATTGTACCCTTGTATAAAAGTCACAGAGAAAACGGTTTGGTTTTCACCTTAATCCAACACTGTCTGGAGTGGCCGAGCAGTGGGAACAGCTCGTTTCTAGTCTTCTGTTCTTTCTGCTGGATTAGCTGGGCACGTTTAATGTGAATATATGATATGCATCATTGACGATAGAAGTACAGAGTGGGTGTGTTGAGGAGGAGGGGGAGTAGGAAGGCAATTGAGAGTACCCGACATATCTCCAACTGCACTCTGCCCAGGAGTCAGCGCTGCCTCCCGGGCCACAAATGCTGCTGCAATTGGCCTGGCTGGCGCCCCTTCAACAGCTATGCTAATCACACTGTGATTCACACAAAAACAAAACTTCTGATGGCTCCCCATCAGCACAAGAAAAACTGACACAGGCCCTCGTCACCAGCCAGCTCGACTTAGGAAACGCACTCTATACTGGCACCTCATCAGAGCTCCTGCAAAGACAACAGACAAACCAGAACAAAGTAGCCAGACTGATCCTAAATCTGTCCAAGAGGACACACATCACCTAGCACCTGAAAGACCTCCACTGGCTCCCCGTCCAGAAGAGATGCCTGTTCAAGCTCCTGACCCACACATGCAAAACCCTCCATATCCAAGGACCAGACTACATGAATCGCTGCCTGATCTATCACCAACCCTCCAGTAACCTCAGCTCCTCACACCTCGCCTTCGCTCAGACACCACGTATCTGCCACAGACACACTGGAGGACGCTTCTTCTCCCACCTCACCTTCAAAGCCTGGAACACCTACCCCCTCCACCTCCGCACTTCTCCCCCGCTAAACCACTTCAGGAAGGAACTCAAGACTTGGCCCTTCGACTGATACCTGCAGCACAGCGCCTGGATACCCCCCGGGGTGATTTGACTGATTGACTGTAGAAGCCCTCTGACTTTTCTCTGTACTGCAGCTGCCTCCTATTCTGCCCAAATGGAGCCAATGTGTGCGCCTATCTGCCTTTCCAGTTTGAGTGTCCCATGTATGCAGAAACAGTCACTTTCTGTCACCAGCCTGTCCAGAGACCACAGGGCAATCGGTTGGTGATTCTAGAATCACCCCATTTTCACTGCTCACACTACTGCTGTGCATGAGTGAGGAAGCATGCCCGGGAGTGATAGAAACTGAAGGTCGAGGTCCAAGGCTGTTCGGGTGGACCCAGAACCAGAGCCACCACATGGACTGACTAAAAAGACCGTGACACTACTGCCAGACTGGTGCATCTCCCCCAACTATGCCCAGCTGTCAGTCAGTGCCCTCCACATATCTGCCCATCTGCCTCCCAGTCTTCCCAGCCTGAGAGTAACTTGGGGGCCTGTCTGGACATACCCCAGACTGTGGATGTGATGAATAAGTGCAGAGGGTCAGAACTGGTACCATAGATAGACCATGATGGTGGCACCGCTTGTCATTCACTCTTGGAGTTTGGAGAAGGGAGAGGGGGGGGGCAGTTGTTACTTAGACTGTATAGTATGAATTTAGTTACAGGTGGCGTTTCTTTTCAAGAAACATGTTTTGTTGGTTTAACAGACAGGTAAAAAGTACATAGAATACCATAAGTAATGCTACAAAAGGACAAAAAGTATCTTCAAACACTATTTGAGGTGCCCGTCAAATTTTGCAGTCTCTTTTTCGCTTTGTTAACCCAATGTGAAGATCCATTTAAATGACGTTTTGAGAACTCTTATCTGCTTTGATGTCATTTGTATATACATCTTTCCTATGTTTGCACAAAAAAAGTGCAGACTTGAGAGACTGCTGCCTTTCTCCAAGCCGCTGACTGGCAAAGCAGCTCAACTGCTCCCTCTGCTGTCTGAATGTGAATGTACGGTAATATGGCTTCACGGATAAGAAAAACACTGGGTTCTTTTTTCGCGTGAGTCCGGGCTTGACTTGGGAGTTGTAGACAGCGGCTATTTTGGAAAAAGCAAAATCGGGTATTATTCCTGAGGAATATTTTGGCCGTAAAATGCACCATATGAACTCTTTCTCTAAATATCTGCATTACGTTTTATTGAAATGTATGCTCTACACTTCATCATTTGAACTACTTTTTCATTAACCTATGACGCTGTGCACCCCAGCACTCCCTCCTCTTTCAGTTCATGCTGTCCTTGGATTGATGCTTTCCGCCTCACCACCTTTAGAATCCACCACCAGCCGCCACTGCCGACCATCGCACAGTGAACTCGTATGTATTGTATTGTATTATTGCATTTATATAGCGCTTACTACCCCTGACGAGGCGTCGAAGCGCTTTTTCGGCGGGTAGCACGCTACTCCGGGACCCACAAAGGATTAGTGTTGAATTAGTATAGTGAAACATGCAAGTACATTTTAAGTGGTGGATAGGTTAGTCAGTTATTTGGATTTGGAATGATAGCAGAAGGATAGAGGAGGACAAAAGTTTGTATTTATTTATCGCTCGCTTGTTGACGCATGCTATTCAGGGAGCCTATAAAGGATTAGTGGTGAATTAATATGGTGAAATATGAGGTAATTTCAGTGGTGGATATTAGTCTGTTACTTGGAGTGAGAAGGATAGCGGATGGATAAAAGGGGAAGAAAGATTTGCATTCATATAGCACTTGTTACCCTTGATGGGTGTTGAAGCGCTTTTTTGGCGAGTAGCACGCCACTCCGGAACCCATAAAGGATTAGTGTCGAAAATTAGTATAGCATAAATATGAAGTAATTTGAGTAGTAGATATGTTATTCAGTTATTTGGGCAGTATATTAGTATAGTTGTGGACACCTTGTGTAATGTAACTGGTGCTCATGTAAAACGCTCCAACACTTTTGGGTGGAGTGTGAGCTATACAAAGGAACTGGGTTAGTGTGAATGGAATAAAGGGCAGGCGTTCGACCTCCTTCATCTCGGAAAGAAGGGCTGACACCCTGAATTTTCATTATCAAGATTTTATTTCGGTTTCCTCGATCAGTAATGGTGGATAGCTCTGGCTTACGTGTCCTTTGGTGGAAGTAAAAGCGGATAAGTAACACAAACGGATATGAACAAGAGCAGTGGCGGCTCCTCAAGGGAGTGCTGCGGGCGGTGAGGCGTGGCGAGGGAGGGGAAGCTTGGGGGCTAGTAAACTCCGGAATATGGCTGAATGGAGCTAAGTAAATAAATAAAACAAATGACATTGAATTGCCAAATGGCGAAGCAGTGTGTGCAGTGTAATTTGTTTTATTTATTTATTCGCCCGTATGGTGGAGTTTACAAACCCAACCTGCCCCGCCCCCCGCCCCGCAGCACTCCCTCGCGGAGCCACCACTGAACAAGAGACTATTAGGCATATATCCAAATAATTTCTTGCGTCCTACTGCCATCCTGTGGCTAGCTAGGGGATATCTTACACACGATACATATGAACTATATTAATTCCTGCCAGCTGACGGAGTTTAATTGTATCCATGTATAAAAGTCACAGAGAAAAGCCCGGAAAACAGTTTTGGTTTCACCTTAATCCAACACTTTCTGGAGTAGCCGAGCAGTGGGAACAGCTCGTTTATACTCTTCTGTTCTTTCTGCTGGATTAGCTGGGCACGTTTAATGTGAATATATGATAACTACCAGAGGACAAGGCAGGTATTACAGGTAAGGCGCCAGAGACAGCCAGGACCTGAGCTGTGGTGTGAATGCCACCTAGCGCTTGAGCACCTTATCAAGAACTGGAATCCAAAGAATACTGCGCTAGGCCTTTGAGCTGTCTCTAGGCTGAAAGGGCCCAGTTTTACACAATAATGTACATTTGTGTACCTTTTGAGCTGCCAGATGAAACAAGCATTGGCATAGCCAATAGGTCTCGCCTTTCGGACCTTATAACTGTTTAGCCATGCAGCATATTTTCCTGGGTGTTGTGCAGCCAGGAATTAAGGAGCTAAACAACTGTGGAGTACCCGTATGGTTAGATAACAGTGCTTGCAGGAGGAGCTACGCCCACCTGTAGAGTACCCTTATGGTTAGATAACAGCGCATGGACGGGGAGCGAAGAGAACACAGACGCGGAACTAACAGGACATATGCGGGGGATCTAAGAGTGCCTTCACATGGTGTTCAGACCACATATACGGCGATCTCAGAGGACATGGGGGGAGGGGGCCAAGTGTCTGAGCAGGGAACTAAGTTAACGTGCACTGGAACTCAGTGTGCCTGCACGGGAGCTCAGTGTGCCTGGAAGGAGAGACTGAGATCTACAGTGTGACTCCTGCCCAGCATCTGGGGCCGCTGCCCCACACTCCTGACACTTTGAGCAGGGAGCAATGGTTTTCTGCTCTTCTGGAATGAGTCGGGTAACACGCCTGGGGTTTGTGTACGGTGAGCTCTCTGAATGAGCGGCCTCAGTTCCAAGCCAGACCGGGGCAACAAGAGCAAGGCAGAAGCTGTCTTCAATGGGAGTAGAGTGCTTTCCATTCCTGACTCCGGGAGCTGGGGCGGCGGGGGCGCAGTGCCTGAAGACCCCCACAACTGTCAGGGGCAGCGCAGAGCCGGACCGGGCCTGGCACAGCCCGCAGGCACACATGCGGGGGCCCCGTCATGCACGGCCAGGAAGCTGCAGCAATGCTGTAGCTGTGCACCGTCGTAAAAAAGTTCAGCACTGACTTCCTGAGCAGGACAACACACAGCACCATCCCCACAAGCCCTCTACCCTGTTAGAAAGACATATGTGCACTCCGGTGGAGAGTGCTAATTACTGCTGGGAGTCCTCTTCTGCCTGCACTTTGTGTGCTGCCGTCGCTGCGGGAGGGAGTCCAGACATGCACAGTCCTCTTCCTGGGGCAAGGTGCTCGTCCCACTGGATGCCGATTTTGCAGAAAAGCTTCACCAGGGAAGAGATTCCAATGGGGAAACAAAATGAGCGTGTGCGCCAGAGAGTGAGGCAGCAGCTCTGCCTGTCGGTGCTGCTGGCTGTGATGAGTGACTGAGCTGCTGCACTAGTCTCAGGAGACTCCTGGCAGCTCACACGGACAGGCACACTCCACACTGCATCTATTAACGAGAAGCGAGGCAGCTGGGGAAATGGAGTCCAGGCCAAGGGGCACTTGCAGCTGCGGCTGTCTCGGCCAAGATTGTAATCAAGTGCATAGCACTCCAACCACCGGCTTACATACACACACGGGCTTCTTTAGCCTAAGAACAGACTTTGATAACTTTGTTAATTTGGAATACTTTTGCATACGTAATACAGTGCAGCCATAGCTGCAATGCCTACGGTAAGCCAATAATGTTAGTAATAAATCTCCCCAATGATTTATCTTTTAAATATCAGCTTTAAATATATTTTGAAAATTCACCAATGTTACTCCAAACATCAGCTAATGAGGTCAGAAAACTACACACATTTTTGTCTTGGATGCAAACTTTTCACTTTTGGTTTACATACCGTAATTCAGCCAAGCAATAGCTTCAGATTTAGTAGACAGGAGTACACAAAGGAGAACTACCTTCAGATAGATAGAGTTTTACAGGTAGCTCACAAGTTACTCGTTGGAGAAGCCTGCTCTAGATAAACAGCAAAGAAGAAAAAAACATACAGAGGAATGAATGAACGGGGACGGGAGGAAAATGTGTGAGGGGGACAGAGCGGGAAGACAAAGGGTAAGAGATCCTAAGAGTGAGAAAGAAGCAGTGGGGAATCAGCAAAGTGCAAAACGGAAAAGACGAGAGTTTGTGAGAAAGGAGGGAGAGAGACTAGAAAGGGTAGGCGAGAGAGGAGGGGAGAGAGGGGTGGTTAAAGAAGTAAAGAGGGATATAAGAAGAGGGAGCCGGGAGGGCCATTGCTCACCCAGGCATCAGCCTGCAGTGAGACCTCCCCTCTCAGTGCAAACACTTGTCGCAGGTCCAGGGGGCTGGCTCGGAGTGCAGGGTGTTGCTGGCTTCTTTTGGTGGCATTTCATCGAGCTCGGATTACACAGCCTCTCCATTGTCTCAAATGTTTGCCTTCAGCATATGTGCTATGGAGGCAGCCGTTCTGGACCAGAGGGGTGCATGCTTGTCAGCCCCTTGGGAAAGCAAACCGATGCTGCAGGGTCAAGGCCGGGCTGAGCGCCACAGATAGTAGATCACTGAAAGTATCCCCACTTCTGCCCCCAGGTGTCTGTCACCTGTGGGCCTGAACCCGCTGCGTCCTCATTTTAGAGCCCTCTCGGTTTGGTGGCTGGGGCGAGGGCCTTGGCTGGGTGTCTGAAGCAATTTACCAGTATTTATGCAGGAGTGCAGCCTGAGTTGGCCTGGGTGCTAGCGTCTGTAGGTATGTGTCCTGGTGTCTGCCTGCAGGGGGTGTCGTATCTCTGTAAAGGGAGTGTTTGCATCGTTGATTTGATCTCCAGGTATATGTCTGCAAGGGAATATTCAACAGCATTTGGGGTTCGGTCTTTTTTTGTGATTGAGGGAATCTGCTGGTTTGTGCGTCTTCAGTCGTAGGTTTGCTGCTCTTTCAGGAGTTTCTCTGTAGACTGAATGTGCTTGTCAGTCGATGTGGGTGTCGGAAGAAGTCACAACCACCTTCCGCCCATGCTTACCACTGCTCAGGGTTCACCGACCATAGAGAGCGGACATCCAGACAACCAAGTATCAAAGAGGTTCCGGCTGAAAGACTATTCGCCGTGCACGACGCCCTTTTTATTTCAAAACACGGTATCAAAAAGTTTCTTGGTTGCAAATGTTACTTTATTTATATTTTTCGCATTGTCCACATAGCATTATTTTAAATCGCTGCGAGTTAAAATTAGCATTGTCTAAGCCAAGTGGCTGCAGCAAGACGCTAAAAAGGGGTGGCGGCCTCGCCCATAAGGCTGTACTCGGTGATGAAACACCACCCAGCCACTGTGTTCCTCTCCAAACTCTCCTACACCCTACGACATTAGCATTGCCTGGAGTCACTGCCATTAAGATACAACGGCTTTGTGATAAAATCATTACACCCTAAAAGCTCTACCCTTTGACACTCGCTGCTTTCACATCTGCAGTGCGAGGCTGTCTACAGGAAACCTGGCAAAACCCAGAAGACGTCCTTCTTCGGCCAAGCATTCAGACTTTAATCGGCCAAATTACCCTGCCTATTGTTCTCACCCTGGCCCCACCCCGCCGCTTCATTTTACAAGAGCTCTAAAGCATTCCTTGGCTGCAGAATCATTTAAAACATTACATGGATAAATTAATAAGTCACTGCCAGCAGAGGGCAAATATGTCGTGCAACATGGGCAAAACGAGTGGTGTGGAAAATGACTAAAATTAGGTATATATAAGCGGCGTTCATTTATGTTCACCACAGCCACTGTTGAAAGTAAAGTGAAAATCGTGAAACAGTGGCCACGCCATCTTGTCCCTTTTAGGCCCCATCATGCACGTAAGTGGCAGCCATTTTGTGTGTCGTGGCCTCTCTGCCCACTGCCAATAGCCTGCGCGTCTCTCCCCCTCACTCCCCGGCCTCGCAAGCATTCCCCCGCGCCCCGACAGCCCCCGGTCTCTCCTGCTTGGGCCGTAAACGCACCTCTAACGCGACCCTGTCTCCGAGCCACATCCCGTGCTGAACCCCCTCGCTCTTTCATCTCATTCAAAGAACAGGCCCTATTGATAACCTCTTCCTCCCTGCCCGATTGTCCGGCCTGATCCCAGGCCATCACCTAGCCCAACAGATGCAGTTTATTGCCCCCTACAGTAGGACCTCGCCTCACATCAAAGGAGCGGGGATTAATCAATGCTTTCGCACCCCGAAGACCCGACTGATCACACACATCCCCGTTCCCAGCGGAATGTCCAGCTGCGCGATAACCACCACATGCTGAGATCGGGGTGGGAACTCTACTGTAGATGTGTGTGGGAACGGGCCTGGACCGGGGATTCCGAGGATGTCTTTTCTGTCCTTCAAAGAAACATTACGGATGCAGTGTATGTAATAAAGCCATAAACCTGTGTATAAGAGGCCAGGCCTCAGAGATGCGGTTAGAGCACCTCGAGAAGATACCCTGTTGTCTGATTTGACATGTTCTGCTCCGTCGGAATAAACTCCTGTTTCCTGCCTTCCTGTCTCCAGCGCCTGCCTCTTTGTTTGGTAATCTCGAATGGTATGAGAGGCGGCTAACGCCGGGCAAATACTGAAGGGTTCTTGGTCGAATTCGGCCCTACCTTTTCACAATTGGCGTCCCAAACGTGGGGCCCATCAGCGACACGTGGATCCAGTGGGAGAGGTCCCAACGACAGAGTGAACAACTGCAACGATCGGGAAGTGCACCTGCCCGATAGACCCTCATCTGGCAGCCGATCATCCGAACTTCACTGGTTCAGAGCAGACCTCTCTCGAGTGATCTACGGTCCTGACTGGGAACCATCAGGAGTGCCACAGCAATTACAGGGAATAGAGGACGATCAGGTGTTGGAAGCGGAAGACGAGAAACTGTCCATACGGTCCGGGTAAGGTTGTGTAACACGACGAATTGCGAATTGATTGTTTGATTGTTTGAAAATACTAGTATTACTCATTTGATTGTTTCTGAGAGATTCTCTGTCTGCAAACAGGGAAGAATAGGAGTATTCTCTCTTTGCAGATAGTGAAGGGTAGGTAATGCAGGCCTTTGCCCCCATTGTAATCCGTCGTGCCTGCTTCCCTCTCCATTTGATTGATTGTTATCCAAGCATTTACTGTTTTGGAATTGGTTCTCTTTGGATCATTCTCTATTTGCAAACAAGCACAGAGTCGCAATACTCTGTTTAGTCTTTGCAGATAGTGAATGATAGGTAACGCAGGCTTTTGCCCCCATTGTAATCCGTCGTGCCTATTTTTATCCCTCATTTGATTGATTGTTTGTCCGAACATTGACTGTTTGGAATTAGTTCTCTCTTTGGGTATTCCCTATTTGCGAATACTGTAGAATAGAAATATTCTGCCTAGTCTCCGCAAAGTAGTGAAGGATAGGTAGTGCAGACTTTTGTCCCCATTGTAACCCGTCATGCCTATCTTCTCCCCATTGTTCAGTAGTTGGTTCAGCCCGGACCGTTATTAGAGGTAGATCATCCGGCTCCAACGGAGGACACCCCTAATAAAAAGGACATATATATAAAAATACGGATTAGCCGCTGAATCGCGCTATCAAACTAGAACATAAAAATCGTTAGGAAAAACAAAAGGAATCAAGCAAAATCAGTAGGCCACTGATGGGATCTTTTTGACTCCGCTAAAATAGAAACATTAGGAACAACCACTCATGAGAAATATGAAACTAGTGAGAAGAGCCGAGCTCGACGCCATGATGGCCGCAAGACAGCTCGACTCCGCCGCCCACCCCGCCCAAATAACGACAAACCCTATGCAAATATTATAAATATATACAACACTCCAGCAAAGTAATATGTTAAAACGTTTTATTATATAACTATTTACATGGCAGCCGGCTGCAACATCAATCCCAATGCATTCGCCGTCTGCTTGACGCTGTTCCTGTCCCTCCTTCCTTGACGAAGCAATGTTGGGCTACTTTGGGCTACTTTTTAGTAGGCTTTGGGCTATAGGAAGTCTACAAAAGCCATCAGCCGGCGAGGTAGCGTCGGTGGCGGCCTGGGGTGGAGGACCGTTGTGCGAATAGGCCGGAGGCTACCCCACGCGCCGAGGCCGTTCCCCAGATCGTCCAGAGGTGGTGTCCAGCAAGTTGTGTGCGGGGGATGCCCTGCTGATGGCTCCCCCCTTTGTTGCCTGGTTCAGCCACTTTGAATATCTACGCCAGGAGATGGCGTGGGGCGCCCGCGGAGAGGCGGCGCGGACAGCCCCCCCGCCCCCCCAGGTGGAGGTTCCTCTCCCGCACTAAGACTGCCATTGGCGTTCCACTCAACGAGCCCCCGCGGTTGACTGGCCGGGGGACCCGCTCCGGTGGCTGTGGTGAAGGGCAGCTGCGGGAGGGGGGGGCTCTCAAGATGGCGGCCGGCTCCCCGGATTTGGGCCTGGTCCACTAGGATGGCTCTGGGCTACCATGGAACTCGGATGCTTGCCTGCTCGGACATGAGCCCCACTCTTGAAGACGTCCTCTCAGAGTTAAAGATTCTACGAGAGTCGTTGGCCCTCGACTCCCGTGGGCTTCCGGTGGGGGCAACAGCCACTGTTGCTCGACTATCCCCCATGGATATGCCACTGCCCCGGGTGGCCGCCGCCTTACCCGCATCTGGTGCCGTAGGAAAGACTGATTCAGTGCATCTGTGGAGGGATACGCCTGCTGTCCCGCTCTCCGGAGTGGCCACAACGTTGTCACAAGATGGTGATGCTCTCATGCTGACACCAGCTTTTGTCCGAATTACTAAGAGACACTGTAGACTGCCAACTCGATCAGTTCCGGTGGGACCTCAGCGTGACCCGGTAGGGAAGATTTTGCCTTCCTCGCCTTTAAGTCGCGGTTCATGCCGCCTGTCCCTTCTGCTGGCGTTAACGGAACTTTTTGAACTGCGTAAAGGGATTCTGGTCCGGCCGCTAGCTATTGGAGGCATTTGAACTATACTCTGGACCCGCCTGGCCTCGACCAAAATGGCGCCAGTATGGGCGGGACTTGCAACTTCTTATGACGATTCTAGTTACTTAGCCTTGATGTTATGGGGGATGTATGCGGTCTTTGTGCACATGGCGGGCGGGGAAGTGTACTGACTGGGCATGCGGACAACGTTTTTTTTACTATTTATTATTGTATTATTAAAGCTCCGAAGTAATGTTACTCATGATACTCGCCCATGGTGTGCGTATGGACGATTTTATTGTAACTGATCCCGTTATACTTTCAATTATAAAATCAAACCTTCACTGATCCTGCAACCGTTTGTCACGTTTAGTTGTTTCCAATTAAATGGCTCGCTCGTTACGAACTCCTATACTACAGTGTAATCTCTCCTTACCTCATGCGTTTCCCGTCTGCCCCGTGGCCAGCCTGTATGGTAGGAGGCCCGTATTTGAATGCTGACATTTTTACAATCAAGGTTTTAAAAGAAAAATATATATGGAACTAGCATCATAACAGTCATTTAAATTGATAGGGTTGTTTTTTTAAATACCATGCTCTGCGAACAGGAACGACCCTATACCACCGTAAACCTTTTCTTTTCCTCGAATGAAAACATGAATCCGTCACCCCCCCACCTTATACTGAATACTCCTGGCCTTTGACCCTCTCCTACACGCGGTCTGTACTACTGCCCTCGGGCGATATATGTAATGAACAGACTACCATTGGTTATCTTTGCCGCACTACCAGTTCCTCTGGGCTTCAATGCCGAGACATAGGGGACTGCATCCCAGAGAGATAAGTCAAGTACGTGGTAGGTAAAAACATTTTCGTGTTTATGCACGCTGATGTGCTTTGAACGCTGCCCCCCCCCTCTTTTCCTTTTTTTGCAGGTTACATCGGAATTTCAGCTGAAGTATGGAGAAGACCTAAAACCGCATCGTGTTCCACGCAAGGAAAATAGGCTAGCTCTGTGAGACGGTACATTATATGTATGAGCTATCTCTGGGAGCGTGAAATATTGTATGGTATGAATGTGCGCATGGGCCCTGATGTGTACGGTATGAATGCGTATGTGTGGCGCACGTCTGGGTCAATAAAAGAATGCTTTTTGTATGATTGAGGCGTTGATCGAACGGTTAATAGGATAGGAAAATTAAGCCCGAACATGGTACCTACGTGTGAAAGACGAATAAAAATATAGCACTTTCCTTACTTAGGAACAACTCTCTCTGGAACTAGCGAATGGGAGAGTGGCCTACACCAGAAACTCGAAAGCTTATTTCAGTACGACGAACCCAACCCCAACCGATATCCCATATGTACACCCAAAAATAATGCGCACCAGTGAGTCAATTTATGTGCTGACTAAATAAGAAAAGTTAAGAGTACCCCGGGTTGGGGTTCATCCAAAATCCCCCTCAGCCCAGATATTAGGGATATTGTTTTTTTTTTTAGATCTACCCCTTCTTCTTCCACCCTCATAGAAAAGTCAGAATTGTACCACCGCACGTCCGACTGACCCCTCCTTTACCTCAGCTTGGATCATCATTTGCTAGATGTTGGAAGACCCCACCGTGAGTATAAGCGCGACTGGACTAGTGTCCGACCAATTAAAAAGGAGTAAGTATTTTTGAAGCGAGGTTACCAACAAAAATTGTCTACTATTAGGAAGGAAGGAGAACTAAGAGCTCGACCCCCCCAAAATGAATTAAAGGGAATACTGAGAATACGCAACATGCATGACAAAGTCCTTTTGCCCAAAATAGCTCTGTGTTCTGTCTTAGGTTTCCGTACTTGATGTATGTACTGTCGCACCCTATCTGGTATTTGTGTGTACGTAAACTATGAATTTATGTTTTCCCTCAGCTTGTGTTTTATACGTGAAACCGACCCGTACTGTTCTATATGTGTGTGCACTGAATAACCTATTATTATACACGTTTCTCTCTCTCTCTCTCTTTATGTTGTACGTGTACTAATAGCCTATTTGGTGCACACAACGCTCTCTCCCTCTGAGGGCTCCCTTGCTCCCTTTTGAATAAATGACGACACTGTACCTCACCGGCACAGGTATAATTGGCTTTAGATACGACAGTGTTTGAACAAATTGACAGAAACAAAACGATCGTATTTTGCCATATTACTACCTCTCCTTTCTGTAAAATGATGGAACTTAATTGGCTGAGAAAGAAAGGACAGGTAAGACGACTAATGTCCCCTAATCTGACCCTTAAAAGGGAACTATATGTCAGTGGCTTTTGTTTTAGTGCCTTAGTAACACCACCCTCATCATTTGGATTACCACCGCCCATTGTCCGAAACGTCCCCGTTTTTCCAGAATGGTCCCAGTTCTGTAACCAGCCGTCCCAGAAAATCTTAAAGACTGTAGCTGATGACCTTGTTTTTAAAGATAAATCGTCCAAAAACTGATAAAAGTTAGCCGTTGCTGTCAGAAAAGAAAGAAAAAACAATGCTTAACGTGTTGAAAATGGCAATGTATATGTACATAAGCGGCGTTCATTTGTGTTCACTGTACCCCCTGTTGTAAGCAGAACGGATATCGCGAAACACTGACTGTGTTATCCCGCCAGCATAGACCCATGCACACACGTACACGACAGCCATTTTAGGCACCATGGCCTCTCTGCCCGTTTGTTAAACCCCCGGCACCCCTCCCCGCGCGCACTGCTCATGCATCGGCCATAAGACCCTCTCCCTCTGCGTGACCCTGCTCTAGAAGTAACACTCCTGCTTGACCCACACACCCCCATTTCCTCCCAAGAACACCCTTCCCCTCAGCGGACGAGCCCCCCCCCCCCCGATGCCCCCCCAGCTGCACTTGGCCTTTCGACCCGGTCCCAAGTCCTAAGACCAAGCCCCGTGGATGTACACCCCCCCCCCTTTCCTGCCCAGCATAACAAACCCGTGATACACCAACCGAAGTGCCCGATCTTATCGCCTGCCCAACCTTTGATCTGATCATCCCCTCCTGCCCTCGTGTCCTGTAGGAATGTCCGGCTGAGAGATCACAATCTCTTGTTACATTCAGGAGGGGAGGATAACATCTGGGCGACTGGTATGGGAATAGGCCTGAAGCTGGGATTCCAAGCATGCTTTTTCCTACTTCAAAGCGTCTTTATTGCAATAAGGAATGTTTTGTGCATCATAAACATGTGTATAAAAGACGAAGCCTCAGAGAAACTTGTTAGAGCACCTCCTGAAGACACTATGCGAGTGTCCGAAATGACAGGCTCTCCTCATGAGAAATAAAACTCTGTTCTTGTTTTCCTGCTTCCAGCGCCCGTCTCTTTATTTGGTAATTGTTCAAGATGAGAACTAAGAGGCGTCCTGCGCCAGCAGCCTGGGCATCAGGTGCGTTATGGACTGACTTTTCCACAATCGTATGTCCTTCCCTGGAAAAAGTAGCTGTAAGCCCATGATAATAAGCACTTCACACTTTTTATGAATTAGCAGACCTTGAAGAAAAATATAGCTCAACAGGATTTGTTTTAGAAAAACACAAGTCTCTACTGGAGGAGCCGGTTTGAATTCGATGAACCATGTAATTGTTGGATATCAGACTTCTTGCCACGCTCGCGAATATAACAGGGATAAACACCAGACAGACATGATGTTTGAAAATAGAAAGATACTTGCAGACCTGCACCACAGCAATGATGCATGAGTTAACAGCCTACACCGATGTAAGGATTACTAAGCATCCACCCTATCGTGACACTAAACGTTTCCCCAACTACTTGGGGTTGGGAGAGAAATTAAAGTGTGTAAACATCTTCCCCTGCCAGTTCTCTAAGACTTGTTTTTTTGTACTCATTTAAGGATAACGTGCGGTCGTCGGAGGAGAGGGGCCGGATGTGACGCACAGCCTGGCTGCTGATCGGGGAATATCTATGACCTCGACCAAGGTGGAGCCACAGAGCAAAGAGTTGCGGGACAAGGCACCATTCTCAACGTGGAAAGTGAAGGAAAGAAGGGCTGTCCAGAAGCCCCTACATGTTGATGAGCTCGTGCCGAAAGTCCCAGCCCATTGTGCCCGATTGATGGGCCCACTTGCTTGAAATTTCTGCCCTCCTTGGTCCGTTTCAGACCTGATCCCACTCCACCCTCTTTTCCCTCGACCTCCCAAAGCACGCCCCCCATCACCCCTTTTTCCATATGGAGTTTTTGAACTTGACTTAAAGAAAGAAAAAAAAAAACACAGCACAAAAGATAGAATAGGGTTTGTCCCGAAAGAAGAACGGAATACGGGTACCCCGACTAAAGTACCTATGGTAGATTAGTTAGGTAACAGGACAAACAGGACTGTGGTCCGAGAGCAAAGAGTGGCCACACCCTGCAACGCGAAATCTGAATCCGAGCTGGACGCATAGCTCCACCGCCGGTGCTCAACAGTGCCAACGAAAGAAGAAAAACAATGAGAGCCTACCAGTGATGGCTCGCTGTAATAAGACACTGGAAAGACGAACCCCCTTTTTTGAACATTGCCACCCCTTGACTGTCCCTTGTGTTAAGTTGAATTCCTCTCCCAACCGCTTTGTATTGATTACCACCCAATTGAGCTTTCGAAACCTTACATCGGTCACTTTCAACTGTACATGGATAACTAAGAAGGCGTTAACTCTGTATCTTGATGATTGTAGAACACCAGTTATGCACATGAACATGCTGTCTAGTTTTGACCCCCATGGAGTCCAGACCTCAAGTGATAATAGCCCTTATCCTGCCAGAACATTTTTTGTATGACATCATGTTTGTATTCGGACGAATCTCCTACATCGTCTAAAGTAATGTCCCCACCTCCAAGGTCTAACGTATGACGCAGCTAATGTAATTTTGTATGCACGGTCTCCCCGCCCATCACATTGACTACATATGGTTATGTACGATTCTGTCTGCATTGATAGCAGAATTATTTCCATCTGCCTGTAAGGCATATGGGCTACCAAAGCGAATTGTATAACTAATGTCAGCTTGTACATCCTCACCTGTGACATGAACAGAAATGAACTAACTTATGATAAAAACTGGGGACTGTGGAAAATGACTAAAATTAGGTATATATAAGCGGCGTTCATTTATGTTCACCACAGCCACTGTTGAAAGTAAAGTGAAAATCGTGAAACAGTGGCCACGCCATCTTGTCCCTTTTAGGCCCCATCATGCACGTAAGTGGCAGCCATTTTGTGTGTCGTGGCCTCTCTGCCCACTGCCAATAGCCTGCGCGTCTCTCCCCCTCACTCCCCGGCCTCGCAAGCATTCCCCCGCGCCCCGACAGCCCCCGGTCTCTCCTGCTTGGGCCGTAAAGGCACCTCTAACGCGACCCTGTCTCTGAGCCACATCCCGTGCTGAACCCCCTCGCTCTTTCATCTCATTCAAAGAACAGGCCCTATTGATAACCTCTTCCTCCCTGCCCGATTGTCCGGCCTGATCCCAGGCCATCACCTAGCCCAACAGATGCAGTTTATTGCCCCCTACAGTAGGACCTCGCCTCACATCAAAGGAGCGGGGATTAATCAATGCTTTCGCACCCCGAAGACCCGACTGATCACACACATCCCCGTTCCCAGCGGAATGTCCAGCTGCGCGATAACCACCACATGCTGAGATCGGGGTGGGAACTCTACTGTAGATGTGTGTGGGAACGGGCCTGGACCGGGGATTCCGAGGATGTCTTTTCTGTCCTTCAAAGAAACATTACGGATGCAGTGTATGTAATAAAGCCATAAACCTGTGTATAAGAGGCCAGGCTTCAGAGATGCGGTTAGAGCACCTCGAGAAGATACCCTGTTGTCTGATTTGACGTGTTCTGCTCCGTCGGAATAAACTCCTGTTTCCTGCCTTCCTGTCTCCAGCGCCTGCCTCTTTGTTTGGTAATCTCGAATGGTATGAGAGGCGGCTAACGCCGGGCAAATACTGAAGGGTTCTTGGTCGAATTCGGCCCTACCTTTTCACAGTGGTGCGCGCGCTGCAAGGAATTTAAGGAATGCAGCTGGCACACTGCGCACCGTTGCTGGCTACGCTCGCTCCCGAGACCCATAGGCCATGATAGTGAACCTTTACAGGAAAGGTGGACATGCACCCGTCTTTGGCCATTTGTGTGCTTTCAATTATTAAAAGGTATACGCAAAGGCCAATGGGATGTGTGGGAGGAGGCACACCCACAGGGAGAAGGCTGTTTGGAAGTCTGAAGTGATTCCAAGAGCCCTCTCCTAGACAGAGCATACGCGCTGCGCTAGGCGAGACCTAAAAACTAACATTTTTACTTTTAGCTCCAAATGTTTCAAACGGAGTCAGGTTTAAAGCAAGTAGGGACTCTGTTAATATTGAAAACGGTCAAAGACAATGTGAATAACAATACATTCATGTACAAAAACTAAATCGCATCTGTATTGACAAATTTGCTCGTTGTGAACTCCACGTCAAACCCGGCTCAGAAATATGTAGTTAGGCAGGCCCTGAGAACCAGGCCACAGGTCACTGACTGACAGGTCACAGGTGGGGTTGCACATAGCCAGCAGACAAACGTGAAAACAGGAAATCCCAGATCAAACCCATAGATAGGCGCAGCGACAACACAATAGTCCAGGGAGATTGGCCCCAATAAGGCACACATGGCCGGAGGGGTGCGTGCGGTCCCAAAACACCATAGGGTCAGATGCCACATAAAGTTAGGAACACTTAGCCAATCAGGACACAGCACACAGTACACACAGTGATCACACGCTCCCCATGCTGGACATCTGGTAACGTTCGCTAGTGGCAACATTGTGTCCACACAAGGTCGAGGCCCACCTGGATTCCTCATCCAAAACATGAATTTATGGCTCCAAAGAGAGCAGTCTGCCTTCCTGTCCTAAAAAGTCCTGGCAGAACCATTTTATTGCATCCAATGAACTGTATAAAAGTCTATTTTGGACCGATTGAAAATTGAGACAGTCCTCAGACCCTGTACCCATGACTGTGCTCCCAGCCACACTGTGTAGTTAAACAAATTGTTCCTGTTTTGCCAAACACCTCTTGTCTCTTGTTTTTTCATGTTCAAGCAAGAACTCCTGTACTGAAGTGGAGGCTGGTGATCGTTGAAGGTCGTAGGGTATAATTCCGACCAGGAGTTCAACCCATTTATTTCTAAATTTACCTCACTCATACTCATGCCCTCTCACATTCAGTCTCACTCCCCTCACTCACTCTAATTCACATTCTCTTACTTGCTCATTCTCACTCATTCTCACACTAATGCTCATTCTCACTTACTAACAAACACGCACATTCACTCACCGGATACTGGTGCAACTGCACCTGCCACACCTGCCGCACCATTGATAGCTACAACCCTGACTCAACTCACTCCCTCTCACAACCTCCAATCAATCACTCATTTTAACACACTCGTTCTCCTTCGCTCACTCCTTTTCACTCACTTTCATTTAATCATGCAGTCTCAAACTCAGACTCTCACTCACTTTCACTCTCATTGACATTCTCACTTGCACACACTTTCACCCAAGCCCACTCTCAAATACTCACAAACATATGCACAGAGCTATACATTTTTTTACCTACCTTGCTTACTTAGCTGACAACTCGGAGGCTGCAAGGCAGCAGCAGAGAAGTCATCTGGTGATGGGCACTGGAATCAGCAAGCCATGATGCCCAATGAGGAGCCAGAAGAAGCAACAAGGCTGGGATTGTAAAGGGGACCCACCTCATTTCCTCCCCGGCTTCTTGATAGGATTTATGCACAGCCCTATAAGAAGCTGGGATAGAGTTACGGGTCCAGCCCCTGCTGCTCTGTGTGGCTTTTCATTGGCTTCAGGAGCGCAGTATTGTGACAGCTACGTTTTAGCAGATATATTGTGCTGCCAGAGGCTGTAGAGTCGTTGGTGACTCAGTAACCACGCGGACAATAGCTTCAGTAAGGAGCTTCTTTATTCATGACCTACAGGCATGGTGGTCAGCAGTGAACTGCCCTTTCTTCCCCCAGCTCCTCCCTTTCCTCCCGCCCTCGGCCTTCCCTCGGGCTGGTCCTAGTGCCTGACCAGTGTGGTCACTGGGCACTGTCCATTGACTACATTACAGAGGCATGCGCAGTATGTCTGCTAAATAAACTCGACTGCACCTAAGTGAGGGGATTGTAATTGAACTACGCCCCTCAGACATGCGCAATCCAGACATCCAGCTACAGAGTGTTTGATTTTGAAAGAACCCTGCCACTGGATCATGCCTCAGCCCTCTCCTCCCCCTGCTGTCATCAGGAGCCTGGAGAAGAGGCAGAGAGGGTTGCCCTCTGTACTGGCAGTGTTCATGAAAACACAAAACTTGAGTTGTTCTGAACACTGCTAAATCGAGAAATGCTCGGGGGCCTCGCTGGACGCAGAGGCACGCTGCTCCTGCTAGACTCGTGGGATGTCCATGCTGGTAGGCCACGGGACAGAGATTATTTTGACCAGCAAAATTCGTTTAAAATAAAAACTCGGGTTCATTGTTTCACAAACTGTCATAGATCAGGCTTGACTTGAAAGTCTCCTCGAATCTATACATAAATAAACAAAACAAAGCCTACACCTCATCTAGATGCCCTGCCCCTAACTACATCTCACCCCTGGCAGATGACCAGCTGCTGGAAATGTACGTCATATGTGTAGTGCTATGGATGTGTGTAATGGGTGTGCATGTCATCTTGTACACCTTGAAAAATAGGTCAGAGGAGCACTAACGCATGGCAGCAAACGAGAGGGAGCAGGAGTGGCGCGGGGTGAGGAGGGGGAGAGAGAGAGAGAGAGCGGGAGAGAGAGCAAGAAAGAGAGAGAGAGAGAGAGAGAGAGAGAGAGAGAGAGGGGAAAATGTGTATTTGAAGGAGTGGGTTGGACAAAGGGGTAGCGAGACAACCGGAGGAGTGACAGATGAAAGGGACATGCAGGGAGGGCTACGGATGCAGAAAACAAAAGGGAAGAAAAACAAATGTACAGAAAGAAGCAAAAGTGTTAGGTGGAAGAGGGAGAAGCGCAAGAGATGTAGGTCAAAGAGATGGTGACGGGGAGGGAAAGAGCGATGTGGAAGAGTAACTATAAAGGAAAGTCAGAGAGTACTATGAGGCGAGAAAGAGCGAAATCCGAGCCAGAGAGGAACAAGAGAAGGCAATTGAACACTGAACAAACCTAATTACACAGTACGTCCTCGTCTGCTTGCTCTTCCCAGTCTTTACTGGGTGAGGTGACATCTCGCTGACACAGAAATTGCTTTTATATCTACAAACAAACAAACAAAAACACAAATATGTCCGACTTCCTCTTCCTGTATGGCTCATAAATAGAAAAAGTGGTCATAACAATAATTCCTATTTTTACAATTCTGGCACAGTGGTGCCTATTTAAGTGTAGGTAAGTAATTATTTTTCAATATTCATTAATTTATTCCATGGTAGTGCGTCGCGGAGCGAGCACATACATTATGGGCTTTAACGAGTAACCCCCATGAAGTTTGTCGCCACGCTGAGGTCTGTGCTAGCAAGCAAGCGCAGTCTTTATGCCCTGCTTTAGGGGTCATGAGCGCCTGCGCCTCAGATTTTCATTTCTGAAGGGTCTGAGGCGCGCGACCTCCCGTCTTTAGCAAAGGATTGCAGTGCGTGTTATAGGGCGGCGCGAGCTCGCAGGAGTATGCAGGGCTCCCTGATCTGGTTGCCTGGCAACACTTCAAGCGGGAAGCGGCCGACACCAGCTCCATTTTAACACTAGCAAACCTCCGGGCGCGCGTGCTCGCAATGAAACGAGCCACTGCTAAAGGGTGGCAAAGCTAAAACCCAAAAAGAAGCATTGGGATTCTTACTCCGATGGGGCTGAGGTAGAGTCAGAGGGAATTACAAAGGAGTCGATACCGCAGATGATTCAGTGAGCTGTGGAAGCGGGTTTGTGACGGGAAGGGGCTCTCAAGCAAAGACTCCCAGGGGTGCGATTCCTGCAGCAGGCACTGGAGACAACGAGGAGGAGGAAGAGATCCATGACCATTTTGTACAAGGCCCAGCATTCGTGAGAACATGAGAGGCGGTTTGGGCGTGCTTCGATCATCAGGAGTGCCTAAAGAAGGCCTTTTCAGTCAATATCACAGGAAGGATGACCTTACTCTCCAGTCATGATCTGAGATGAAAGTCATGATGCATGAATGTGGCGATACAAACTCTCCTCTGGTTTCTTGCAAAAAATTACCCTTCGAGTAAGTTTGCTGATGAATTTCCTCTGGTATTGAAAGTGGACACTGATCGCGGGACTGCCCTCCCAAGGGATTATTGTTTCTGAAAACGCAATTGAAGAAAATCAAAGCATCCATTAAAAGAGCTTATGCAGCTTCAGACTTTTCCATAAGAATAAGCGCACATGCCAGCTGTGCTAAGCAGTCCCTGTTGCAGCACCTTTAGTTTTTAGCGGGACCCGATGGGGCGCATACCCCGTCAATTATGGAGCAGCATCTTAGGATCCTCGCTGAAGTTTCTTTTGATGCCCTGGGGTCTGCAGCAGCTTCTTCCAGAGCCTCAAATAGATACATGGCACCTTGGGATGCGTTCACAGAAAGCTGACTCAGCTCAAAAGAGCATGCTCATGCAGTTTCCATTTTCTAGTTCCAGGCCTTTTGGTCAGTAATTCGAGAAGATGGTTAAAAGGTCAGCGGAGGACAGGAAGCTGTTGACACTTGTTAGGTCGATATCTAGAAAAAGAGATTTTGGGTTCAGAAGAATGTTTGATCTAGCCTCTACATATACCACTGCATAACACTATTGAGGCAGGGACTGTGGCCGGGGGAGCCCTGTAGGTGGAATATCCTCATCTGAGACTAATTCTGCCACAATCACCAAAAGCATGACTTTCAGTGTACAGTTACTGATTTTTGGTCTCCAACAAGGAATAAATCCGCCCAAAGAGAATAATAACTCCAGGAACATTTAGAATCAAACTGTATGTGAGGCAAGAGAGAGTAGGCAGTAGGTTTTTCAAAAACATACAGAAATTGTTGCACGCCTACACGGCAGACACAATAGTGGAAAAAGATTCATCAGTACGAATGATCAGAATAACAGTTATCTTTATAAAACTGTGAAGATAAGGACAAGATCTACGTTTTCCAATTTATATATGGATTATGTTGTTCCAGCCAAGGAATTCCAAATATCATGGCGTAGTTCGGAGAATTTTTCAGGTCAAAGGTTACCCTCTCTCTGTGATGGTCCAAAGAAACCTGAAGCATAATTGTCATTAAGTCAACAATTCCAGAAGACTGGGGAGATTCATTAACTGTTTGAACCTGTTAGGTTTTACCTTCTTAAGAGTTGAAACCAGTAATTTGTTGCTCACTCCTTACAAACATACATGCTCAGGAACCAAGGAGCACTGATATTAAGACAATTTCCTTGGCACCCGGGTGGAGTTGAATCAGACAAATGATCAAATGTGACTGGTGCTATGTAAAGCGCTCTGATAACTGATTCGGTTCGGTTCTAGTGCGCGCTATATAAAACTCTGCAAAAAAAAAAAAACAAGAACTGACTCTCTTCAAAGAACTGAAAATACCTAAATTGTGGATAGTAACATTGCCTATCCTTCCCCACTTTACAATGAATGGACTAGGGGTTTCATGGAACTGGGAAGTTCCGAATGACAAGTTTTCAATTGACAATCTTGAACCAGATTACCTGGATCGGCACAATATATAAAAAATATAAACTCAGGTCAGCCTTCCGCCTCTGCTCTTTCTTGGATTCAAGTAAACAATCCCTTGCTGTTCCGATCTACATCAACTTCCCCTGAGAAGCAGAGCTGGAATCTGATGGGGACTCAACTCATCGGAAGGTTCAGCACTGTGACCGGAAAAACTGGTTTTGAGCTCACTCTGCTCGTTTTTATCTCTTCAAGATGACATTCAATCAATAAGGCTTAATTAACAGCACTGCAAAGGAAGAAGGGGAAGAGTTCAGAGGAAGCGCATCCTTGATCTCTTCCTTCATTTCTTCAAAACAAGGTTAGCTGGATACGCTCAATCCACATTGTTTCTGCAGCCAAATCACAAAATCCTACTCTGAAGGTCAGAATGTCCTTTAATCCTTGGGCAATATCACAGAGAGAAAATTCATGAGCCAGACATTCAAATATTCGTTTGATCTTCTCTAGGAAGTTAAAGTATTCATTTAAACAGGGATCTTCAGTGGACACAAATGGAGTGTCCCAGAAAAGGGTGGCTCCGGTTAGGGGTCTGTAGGAGGCTGGCTTAGTATATGGTGCACACTTATGTAAGTGTAGCACCATTCACTAATCCAGACAATCCTTATGGTGATTTTAGTGGTGTTAGACAACCTTAGAAAGCTTTCTAAGTGGTAGCTGTGGAGAGCAGCTTTCAGGCTTCGTCCAGGAGTGTAAAGCAGCTTGTTTTACCAGTACTTAATCTTATGGTATAGGTTAAGTGAAAAAGAACCGCACAGTGTATAGTTATAAAAAAAGTATTTATTATTAACACTCATTAACACAATGTATTATCTCCTACCTGGAGATATAAGCACAATACACACAATACTTTGTCAATAGAATACGTAAATAGCACAGAATACAGTGGTCTCCAGGGGGAGGCCAAACCATATACTAAAATAATGGAATGAGAGCCACGACTCAAGTCAAGAGTGGACCTAGAAGACGTAGAAGAGTCGGGACCCAAGGAACCACCCAAGGTGAGTATCAAGGAATCCACGGAGGTCGTGTGCAGAGTGAGAACACGACCGCATGCACAATTCAAGTCAATGGGTAAGTTGTGGTTGCAATTTTAAAGAAGAAGGATCCTTCCCAGCAGTGCTTGAAAAAACCCCATGGAGAACAGAAAGTTGGAGAGCCACGCCACCCGTGGATACCCCAGGAACCAGAATACCTACACCTGGGAAACCGAGTGCATAGGTGTGAAATGGTGTCGGAAACCGCCGTAGACCACAATAGAGGACTGCAGGAAGATGCCGCTGATGAAGAAGGTGGGAGTCTGGTGGAACCCAAAGGTGGATCCAAGATGAGAGGTACCTGCAAGAAGAGGGGTCAAAGTCTATGCCACTCAGGAGGGACCTGGCAGCATGGGTGGCGAAAGCCCACCGATGTCGGAGATGCAGGAGAGTTTGACGGTGCCATTGAAGTTGCAGCTGTGCGGACCAGGCAACACTGTAGAAGACCAGGAGCTGTTTATGGGCTGTCCAACGTCGAATGTCGAGAGCCATAGAGTCAGTGTCCGGCACGGGAAACAACAAGCCTTGGCAGCGGCAAATAACATAGTCGATGAAAAAGGTGCAGTGTCGGGACCAGCAAGGTCCAATTGACTCACCACAAGGAGGTAAATCAGAGCAGGCCCAGATCAAGCAGGGAAGACCACAGGAGCCAAAGAAGACCCTCAAGAGAACCCACAGGCCAAAGGCCCAGGAGACGCAATAGAACCTCGAGCAGCTCACCAAAGGATGAAGGCCCACAGTGCACAGGATGTGGTGCAGGTGAAGATCATGGCTAGAGGAGATGCTTGAGGCTGGAGCTTCTTGAAGCCCGATGACCTCTGGAGAGAGGCAACAAGCCTTTGCAATGGCAAGTAAATGTGGAGCACAGCGGTTCCGACAATGGATACTGGCTTCAATCTCAGCAAGAACACACTGCAAGCCTCGAGAGAGTTGCAACCACCACATGTGTTGCTGAGGCCTACGGAGTCTGTGGGAGCCCAGGATCAGCAGACCGGTCAGCTTTGTTTCGGTGCCTGCAGATGCAGGGGAGTGACTCCTTCACTCCAAGGGAAATTTCTTTGGGTGTCTTGGATGTTCACAGGTCATTTGAAGAGCCTATAAGGAGCAACAGCACAGACATAGCATCAGAATTGCTGGACGATGAGACCAGGAGCAGCAGGAGTCTTTCCAGTTGCAATCTCAGTTAGCAATGCAAAGTCCAGAGTGGCCAGATGGTTGAAGAAGTGGTATTGGATTTGAATCTTCTCCCACAATGTACCTAGGGACCCACCCACAGATAAGGAAAACAGGGAGGAAAACCTATCTCCTGAGGCGGAAGCCGGGAGAACGCTCGTATTTTACTTTTAAAATTGACTGTTATACTGTGCTTTTATTCACTTACTCTCTCCTCCCTGGGCACTTATTCTTCTGATTATCACGCACTGGGCATCCCCGCGCAGCGGATCGTATCGCTGCCGCGGGTTACAATCTTCTTGCCGCCATTACCCCAGAGGTCACTGGCCACGCCCACTGCCGTCAGGCCACGCCCCCCCGCCAAAGGTATTTAAAACGCGCTGACTACAAGCGCGAGTCAGAGGACAACCTATCTCCTGAGGCGGAAGCCGGGAGAACGCTCGTATTTTACTTTTAAAATTGACTGTTATACTGTGCTTTTATTCCCTTACTCTCTTCTCCCTGGGCACTTATTCTTCTGATTATCACGCACTGGGCATCCCCGCGCAGCGGATCGTATCGCTGCCGCGGGTTACAATCTTCTTGCCGCCCTTACCCCAGAGGCCACTGGCCACGCCCACTGCCGTCAGGCCACCCCCCCCCCCCGCCGAAGGTATTTAAAACGCGCTGACAACAAGCGCGAGTCAGAGGAAAACCTATCTCCTGAGGCGGAAGCCGGGAGAATGCTCGTATTTTACTTTTAAAATTGACTGTTATACTGTGCTTTTATTCACTTACTCTCTTCTCCCTGGGCACTTATTCTTCTGATTATCACGCACTGGGCATCCCCGCACAGCGGATCGTATCGCTGCCGCGGGTTACAATCTTCTTGCCGCCATTACCCCAGAGGCCACTGGCCACGCCCACTGCCGTCAGGCCACGCCCCGCCTCCCTTCCCTATAAACAATGTGCATCTCCCGGACGCACAGCGGACGAGCGCAGCGGGCGCGCCTAAGGCAAGCCCGTCTGCGCCCGTCCGCGCCAGGACGGGTCTAGGGACTAGGCAGTATGGCGAAAATCTTAGCTACTCTTCTATGGAACTTCGTTCCTTACAACACTCTCGCCTCCCTAGCCTGGACCCTGCCACTCGATCCTGCCTTACGGCCAATAACATCTGCCTCCCCCAGCCTGGCCAGGCCTTTCCTGACAAAACATCCCTCACTATCAGAAAAACCTTGACATCTAAGGACCTTACGTTTCGCTGCCTATATTTGAACACACGGTCTATGGTAAAACACCAACTGGATATTTTTCTACTTCTTAACTCAGACAGACCAGACATGCTACTCATTACCGAAACTTGGCTTACCCAAGACTCCCTACCGGATGTCCTAGCCGCTCTCCCGGCAGATTATTATATACTATCAGTGAATAGAGAATCGGGAAAGCAAGGGGGTGGCGTCGCCGCCATCATCCACAAAGATCATAAGTTTACTACTTTACCTTCCCTTGACCTACCGGATACAGAAAACCTCTTAATTAAAACTGATACAGACATGGGAACCATGGTGTTGGCATTGATCTATCACCCCCCCAAAGTCATGCCCACCTTCCCGATCTCCTTGAGCGAACAAATGGCTGGCTTAGTTGTCAAGTATGACAAAGTAATGCTGATTGGGGATTTGAACTACTGGTTTAACGACCCTGCGGCAGGGCCCCAGGCCATCGAGCTCTCTAAGCTCCTCCTCCATCTGGACTTTTCTCAATCAGTCCTGACCCCCACCCACCAAAAAGGACACGTCCTGGACCAAATCTGGTCCCATAATGTTCCTCTCTCTATCCCGACGGCAACCCCCTGCATTTGGTCTGATCAATACTTAATCCAATTTTCCTGCACTCTACACGGCCACTCAAAGGCCTCTATCCCAGCGGGAGGGGTAGTAAGGAAATGGAGATCACTAAACAATCAAGATTTCCTGTTTGCCCTGTCAAAATCTACCCCAGTGCCGTCCCACGACATCAATCGTATGGAAAATAATATCTCTGACTGGCTCTTGGAAGCCTGTAAAGAGCATGTACCACTCTCTAAATTCTCCCTTGCCCGTCGCATGGATGCTCACAGGTGGTTCCGGCAGACTTGAAGAAACAAAAATTAGAACTGCGTCAATATGAGAGGAAATGGAGACATGGGTACTCAGAGGTGGACAGAGCATCATACACGGCCGCCCGCAGGAACTACAAGAACTCCATTTTAACTACTAAGGCAGCATTCTTCTCTGAGAAAATCTTGAATGCTAACAACAAATCAAGAGAAATTTTTAGGGTTGTGAACGATCTCTGCAACAATGTTAGAACTTCCCCCCCCAAGCCCCTACGCAAGAGCTCTGCAATCAGCTCAACAATTTCTTCATGGATAAGATAGCCACCATAAAAGTAAGCATCCCGGAAAGGCCCAGTGCGGCAGCTATTGAGGACAGCTGTAGAAACCCATCTGAACTCGAGGTTTTCCCCCGATTGATCAGCCTCAGTTAGTGGAACTGATGAATCGAGTGAAGTCCGGTTCGCCTAATGACTGCTGCCCCCCCTACGTCCTAAGGGATGTTTTCTCAGCACTCCCGCAAGGCATTCTCCCCCTCTTGAATGAGTCACTTGCACAGGGAATGGTCCCCATCACGTTTAAAAATGCAACATTGGTCCCGTTAATTAAAAAACCGGGCGCCGAACCGGCTAATCTCTCTAATTATTGGCCCATATCCCTTCTCCCTTTTGGAGCAAAGATCCTGGAAGCCCACGTGGCTAGCTGCGGTACACAGACATAATATCGACTCCAAAATATCGTTTGGACAGAATATCGAGTTTTAAATATCGTTTGGAGAAAATATCGACAGGACAGAATATCGACAGCCAAAATATCGTTTTTAAGGTAAGTGAAGTAATATCGACTGTAAATAGTATCGAAAGTAAAAAATATAGTTTTTTATATAATATGTAATTATTTATAGTGTTTTTATGTTATAATGTGTGAAAAGTGTCATTTTATGTTATAATTATTCTTAATTAATGATTTTTTTAAAATTATTGTGTAATTTTATTCTGTAGCGGGTTGTGGGTTTATAGGGGAATAGGGTGGGAAGTAATTTAATTATAATTAATTAAATATGTAAATTTATTAATTGGTAGTAATAATTAATTAATTGGTAATTACATAATATATGTTAATTATTTAAAATTTAATTGGTAATTAACTTAATTTAATTTATTAATTGCTAATTATGTAAATTAAATTAATGTATTTCCTGTAGCGGGTTGTGGGTTTATAGGGGAATAGGGTGGGGAGTAATTTAATTATTATTTATTAAATATGTAAATGTATTAATTGGTAGTAATATTTAATTAATTGGTAATTAAATAATATTTGTTAATTAATTAAAATGTAATTGGTAATTATTTTAATTTAATTGATTAATTGCTAATTATGTTAAATTAAAGGGGTATTTTTAGGGTTCAGGGTCAGTTTTTAGTTTTTGGGTAAAGGGGTATTTTTAGGGTTCAGGGTCAGTTTTTAGTTTTTGGGTAAAGGGGTATTTTTAGGGTTCAGGGTCAGTTTTTAGTTTTTGGGTAAAGGGGTATTTTTAGGGTTCAGGGTCAGTCTTTAGTTTTTGGGTAAAGGGGTATTTTTAGGGTTCAGGGTCAGTCTTTAGTTTTTGGGTAAAGGGGTATTTTTAGGGTTCAGGGTCAGTTTTTAGTTTTTGGGTAAAGGGGTATTTTTAGGGTTCAGGGTCAGTTTTTAGTTTTTGGGTAAAGGGGTATTTTTAGGGTTCAGGGTCAGTTTTTAATTTTTGGGTAAAGGGGTATTTTTAGGGTTCAGGGTCAGTTTTTAGTTTTTGGGTAAAGGGGTATTTTTAGGGTTCAGGGTCAGTTTTGGGTTTTTGGGTAAAGGGTTTTTTTAGGGTTCAGGGTCAGTTTTGGGGTTCAGGGGTACAGGGGTACAGTGTAAAAATAAAGTAAAATTAAATTTACATTAATTTAATTTAATGAAATTAAATTAAATTATATTTAAATATTTTTAAATAATTTAAATTAAAAAAAATTATTATATACTTACCAATACTTACGTTGTAATGGTAGTGCGTTGTAAAAGTTGCGTTGTAACGTCATATATCCACTGTTGCACTCTTTGCAGTGGGAATAGTAATTTTTACTCTTTTGTATTTGTACGTTAATAATATTGGCTATTATTTAATTAAATTTTGTTACTATATATATATATGTTTTAAGAAATATGATTAAAAAATATAATTTTTTTACTTTCATTAATTATTTAATTATTAAAAGTTAATTTAAGTATTGTTAATTATATTTTAGTAATTATTTTTTTATATTAATGTAATTAAACATTGTTTTTATTAAAGTCGATATTTTTTACAACGATATTTTTGTAAACGATATTTTGTACTCGATATTTTTGTACTTACCTGTTTGTACATACAAACTCGATATTTTGGTTGTAGATATTTTTTCCTCGATATTTTGGGTAGTCGATATTTTGGTAGTCGATATTATTTCAGTGATCCGCTAGCTGCATTTCCAATTTCATCGAAACATCGGATTATCTGGAGCCCAACCAAGCCGGCTTCCGTCAGGCGCACTCAACCGAAGCCGTGATCCTCGCAGTCATGGACACTATGAGGGCCAATGCCGACAGGGGTATACATCAGGCCTTGGTGCTTTTGGACCTGTCGGCAGCGTTCGACACGGTGGATCATACCATCTTATTACACCGTGTCGAACAGGCTGGTCTGCGAGGCTCGGCTCTCGGCTGGGTTAAATCATTCCTGAGCAACCGGACCCAGGCAGTCAAACTTGGAAACTTCACTGCGCCCAAATTACCTACCACCTGTGGTGTCCTGCAAGGCTCGTCATTGTCCCCCCTCCTGTTCAATCTATATCTCAAACCCCTTTTACATTCCTTAAAGAACAGGAGGGTAACGATCTACAATTATGCTGACGACCTGCAGCTAATTTTCCCACTGGACTCAACTGACTCCGCCATGGATTTCCAGGCGACCATGCTGCACATTCAACGGTGGATGGAGCTGAACCACCTAAAACTCAATCCAGGGAAGACCGAGCTGGTACTCCCGGGCAAAAGCTCGGTCAGCTGGGGTCCCCATTACTGGGCGTCGACAATGGGATCTCCCCCCTCCCCTCTCTCTCGGTGAAAAGCCTCGGGATTACCTTAAACTCTGACTTCTCCCTAAAAAGCCAAGTGGGAGCTGTGATTTCTGCCAGCTTCCATCAACTCCGCAAAATCAGAAAAATTGCTCATCTACTCACTCATTCTGCGCTCATTCAAGTGGTACTCGCCTTGGTCCTGTCCCGACTGGACTTCTCGAATTCTATTTATCTAGGCCTCCCCCTGTTCTTGTCCAAACGCTTGCAAATTGTGCAAAACCAAGCGGCCAGATTGATCTTCAAGAACCGCGGTGGGAGCTCGGCGAAACCATTGCTGGCCACTCTCCACTGGTTACCCATAGCCCAACGGGTAATATTTAAAGTAGGATGCCTTGCCTTTAAGGCTGTCCACGGGAAAAGTCCCATGTTTATTAACAACTTAATCATCAAGCATGAGCCTACTCGCAATCTTCGTTCTGCCCATCTGTCACTTCTTACCCTGCCCTCCTTTAAATGGAAGCGTCAAGGTGGATGTCGCTTTGCTTTCCTAGCCCCAAAGGTGTGGAATTCTCTTCCCCTGTCGCTCGGAAAATGTACCAACCTCATGGAGTTTCGGAGTGCCTTGTAGACCTGGCTATTCAAGCAAGCCTCGGGATAGGTTAACTGCTACCATTCTTTCCTCACCGCCAGCGCCATGAAACCCTTGGGTGCCCGTGCGCTTAAAAAGTTTAGAATAACATAACATAACTGTAGGAAGGTGGCTACCTGACTATGGTTACCCCAGATTTTTTGCCTTGTGTTTAGCTGGTTTTTTGACTTAGTTGACCTGGTTCCCTGCTAATCAGGGCCCCAGGCCATCTGCTCTCTCTGTAAAATGGATTCCATGTACCCTAGGTACATACCACAATTGGAAAAGGACTCCTTGTCAGCCCCTGTATAATGCACTATAGGTGCCCAGGGCATAGGAGCCACCAAGGCCTACCAGGGGCTGCAGCATATCTTTTGCCACCCCTGGCTGGTTCTTAAATTGACACAACTGGCTGATCACTCAGCTGGGGTAAGGTGGTGTAATCACCCCTTACTTAGATATAGTATACCTATATCTAAACCTATATCTGGACACATATTAACCTGTGAGCCACTCCTAGGGAAGGCCTCATCAATCCTGGAGGCAGAGTGCGTGGTTTAATGTGAGATGGAGCTCTAGCATGAGCTGAGCCTGTCTGCAGCTGTCGGGAACAACTCCCTAAGCTGTTTCAGGATAATGCCATACCATATACTCTTAAGTGCATTATAATCCTCGCGGTTATATAGCAACTTTGGTTTGGCTTTATCAAAACATGTCGTGTAAGGTGTCATACGATTTGGAATACTATCCCCTCGCCAGTTCTGGCGACGGGGATAGCATTCCACCCCTCTAGAGGGGTAAGACATGTTACTTTACTTAAAATGCGGTTAATTTCTAAAAGGACCTTAGATCCACAAAATGGATGCCTCTGCCACAGACAAGAGTCTGACCCCCTGAAGCTGACCGAAACTCAGCCAAAGGGGCCTGGACAAAGGGTTTCCTGTCGCAGGGAGGTGTTACCACCCCCCAGACAGGAGATAGTGGATTGTAGCAGGGAGGTTTGAAAGAAACCAGACACTGCCTGGGGCGCACAAGGCTGCCCCTTGCATAATCCGGCCAAACCGGTTCTGGGGCAATCCAGCCCTCGTGCCAGGGCGGCCTGGATCAAAGGAAGGGGGTGTATCCACCCACTTCCTGGGTCCCACCCATAGGGGGGGGCCTAGCAGGTAATCCAGCCCCCAAAATTAGTATAAGACTGGGAGCAGTGCCAATGCACTGCAGATTTCCTGAAAGAAACATAAGAAACGAAACTCTGGACCCTTGGACCTCCTACTCAACGTGGAAGCCCGAAGAATCTCCCTTGTGGTCAAGGAGTGACCACCCTGCACCAGCAGGCACCATCCAGCCCTCGACGTCTACTTTGTTGCAGTTCCCGCCGGAACTCGAGCGACAGAGATCGACGAGATCAAGCTTGCCTGCCTTCCAACAGCCCGATCCACAGTCCCTGCAGAGCTGAGACCCGTGGAGGCGACCGGAAGCGTGGGGCACGCCATCTTGAATTGACCACGAGACGCTGACCGTGCAGCCCACGAGTGACCCTCGAAGCTGTACACCGGGGTTTGAGAAGCCCACACCCTGAGCCACTCTTGCACCGAAGCTCACCCCTCTACACTCATCGATTGCTGCGTGGGGCCCTTCTGCTACTTTTGGCTCAACGCGTTGGCCCGGTCACTTGCCAGCCGGCTAGTGGCCCCTGTGCCGACGAAAACTTGAAACCGACTTGTGAATCTGGTTGCTCCAGATCTGCACCAGCTCCCCTGAAAAGGAGCCCCCACTCTGACCTTCCTGGTTTGAGTGAGAAGCAATCTCCCGATTCTGCGTGGATTGCTTTTGCCAAGTGTTGTTTGCTACAATCTTGAAGCCGACAGCGCCGACGGCGAGAGCCTGCGTGGGACAGATCGTGACCTGCTCCTGGACGTCGTAGATGCCCCAGAGCCCACGTGACAGCGGAGAGAAGCACCTCGACAGCGACCTGATTGCGCCCGACATTGCCTGGTTCCGTCCTGGTTCCACACTGGTCACTGCTGAGTGACCCAGACTCTGTCCCCTCTGCTTTCAGGTACTTTTCGACTCGAGTCCACCCTTGGACTCCACCGGACACTTCTCTTTCACCCCGCCTGCAGCCCTTTCAGCTTCAAGCACCAAGAGCCTGCGTGTCAAAACCCGACGCCACTTCGACCCTGTGCACCCGCTTCCTGTGGGTGAGGTAACTTTGCTCCGCCGGTGTTCCCACACTGGTGCACACCTCTAGGGTCTGTGTCTTAAGTTTTGTTCCTCTAGGTTCAGCGGAAGTGTCCTTAACCTTTAACTTTACGACTTTTACGCACCATTGGTTAACATTGGTGCATGCGTGCGCTTTCCGCACTGCTCCCGAATCCCGTGGGCCTCTCCCGACTTCAGCACTGCTTGTCCTGACTGCTCCCAGCGATTCCCTAGGCCCTAGGCCTAACCACTGTTCGATTGGTATCTCTTATACCACTTGTTTAGTATATGGTTTGAGTGGCCACCCGCCCTCATCCATAATTGTGCAACTTTGTATGTTTAAACTGTGCTTTTGATTTAACGCTTGTGCCCCTTTATTCATAAAGAATACTGAGGATTGTTTTTAGTAATAAATACATATATTTTTATAATATATACTTGTGTGGTGTCCTTTCATTTGATATTACAGGATTGTGTGTGGTAAAACAGCTCGCTTAACACGACCTCTTAAGTTAAGCCTTTAGGCTGCTTAGTCCATGCTACCCCTAGGATAGCTTGTCTAACAAGGTTGACTTACAACCTGACACCATAAGGGATTGTTTGGTCTGATAATAGGTGGTTCCAGAATTGGAAACATCACCTATCAGGCCAACTTCTCACATTGGTGAGCAGCGGTGCGGATTTGAGCTTGCTGTTGTTTTACCATTGCAATCTTTTATCAAATTGAAAGATCACATCAAGTACCTCTAGGTACATATAAATCAAAAGCTTAGCATATTTAAGTTCTACTGAATTTAGTAGTTGTAGATTAAAGGGATTAGCACACCCTGACTACAACTCACTAGCAAGGTACAGTAGGAAACACTTAGTGTAGGTAAGTGCACCACTTACACCTCACTAGCAGTCATGTCTGACACAGGAAAAGCCTCAGGGTCTGCTCCTGTGACAGTTGACCTTACCAAGGCAACTTCCAGTTATGACAAACTAACCCACAAAGACTTGGTTGCCTTGTGCATCTCAAGAGGGTTAAAAAGGGGCAGAAGTCCCACCAGTCCTTCCCTGATAGCCATTCTAGAACAGGATGACTTAGAAAAGGCGAATGCAGTTCCCTTAGAGTCAGGAGAGGGAGTGAACCCCCCTGTAACTGATACCCCTCCAGAGGAAGAAGAAGAGGAGGAAGAGGAGGAGGAGGAGGACTCAGATGTAGAGGACCTAGAAGATCAGGATCAGAGGGGTAGCCAGGTTATAGTTGCCAGGCGTAGCCAGGCCAACTTAAACCTACTTGGGAATGGAGAGGGCCAGCACCTCCCCAGATCCTATAACATTCTCCCAGGCAACAGAAGAGTGAGATCTCCAGCAGGGGACTCTCATATTTCTAGTGCCTCAAGAGAATCTCAGAGAGGGATGACCCCTTCTCAGAAAAAAGAGCATGAGGCAAGAATGAGGGCTGTCAGACTCCAGATAGAGAGGGAGGAGGTAGCCATGGCTCAAGCTAGACTTGCCTTGGGAAGAGAACAGAAAATGTGTGGCTTAGATGCCACTGGTGGCAGCAATATTCCTGAAGAGAAACCCAGGTCCTATGATAGTAGACACCTGACAAAGATTGTGCCCCCCTACAAGGAAGGGGATGACATCCACAAGTGGATAACTGCTCTTGAGAGAGCCTGCATGGTACAGCAGGTTCCTGAGGAACAGTGGGCAGCAATCTTATGGTACTCCTTTTCAGAGAAAGGGAGAGATAAGCTCCTCACTGTTAGACATGAGGATGCAAACAATTACAAAGTCCTGAAGAGTGTTCTGATAGATGGGTTTGGCTTAACCACTGAACAGTACAGGTTGAAGTTCAGAGACACCCAGAAGACACAGACACAGGACTGGACTGATTTTGTAGATTGTGCTACTAAGGCTCTGGAGGGTTGGCTAAATGGCAGCAAAGTACATGACTTCACAGGATTGTATAATTTGATTATGAGGGAGCAGATCCTAAGTAATTGTCATAACCAGCTCTTACACCAGCACCTGGTGGACTCAGATTTGACCTCTCCCCAAGAATTGGGAAAGAGGGCAGATAAATGGGTCAGAACCAGGATTAGGCCTAAGAATCAGGACAGTAACCAGAAGAAGGAGTCTACCAAGCCTCAAGATAAGGGTGGGGATAAAAGTAAAGAAAATACTTCCCCAGGGCCCCAAAACTCCAAGAATGGGGGTGGGTCCCAAGACACTTCCTCAACAGAGAAAAAGCCCTATTGCCATGTCTGTAAGCAGGTTGGGCATTACAAAACAGACAACTGTTGTCCCAAGAATGGCAATAAAGAGAATATACCTCCAAAACCAGTTCCAACACCTCCTGTTACTGTCAGCAGTAATCCCCCAGGAAGTGGGAGCACACCCAGGAATCTGGGTGGGTTTACTTTTGGAGCCCAGGAGGACCCTGGCCTATCCAGGTCCCCATCCCCAAATAATCTTGTTTATGAGACTGGCATGGGGTTTGCCAACTTCTCTGACTGCCCAAATACTTTGAGCAAATATAGACAAGAACCCATCATCAATGGTTTGAAAGTTGAAGCTTTTAGAGACACAGGGGCTAGCATCACCATGGTGGCTGATTGTATAGTCCCCTCTAAACAACTTTTACCTGGTGCCACCTACCAGGTAACAAACATTGATGGCATCCACACAAATCATCCCATGGCAGTAGTAAGTCTCAGCTGGGGAGGTGTCACTGGCCCAAAGAGAGTGGCAGTGTCATCAAACTTGCCTGTGGACTGTCTACTTGGTAATGATTTGGAAATCTCAGCCTGGGCTGAGGTTGAACAGGAAACCCATTCTATAATGGTAAATTCCAATGGAAAGGTTAGTGGGGCTGTAATGGCTACAGCCCCAATTCAAGATGTCCTTCCTGAAAAGGTTGGTAGGGCTGAGCAACTCTCTGCCCCATCTCTAGCAAAAGCTCTTCCTGAACAGAATAGCAAAGCTGTTATGATAACAGCAGAAACCCAAACTGAGTCTCCTCCTGAAAAGGTTGGTGGGGCTGTGATGGCCACAGCCCAAACTCAAACTGATATGTGTGTTGTGAAGCCTGAAATGATGGATAACTCCACACAAACTGAGAGCACAGAGGAGGACGAGAAATCTCCCCCTCACCAGACTTTAGGAAAGGATCAGCCTCCTCAGGGAACTGATCTTACCCCTGATGAAGGAACTGCCCCAGAGGTGGTTAGGCCTAGCCTGACAGAGCCTCTGATGTCAGTGGACCCTTCTCAGGTGGGACCCAGTCTGGAGCAGGTAACCTGCCCCTCTCTACCTTGCCTTACTCAGCCCAGGGCTGCAGAGGACAAGAAGGACAGTGAGACCCAGAGGGCCCCCTGTCAAATAAAGCACCCCCATCAACAGATTAGGGGCACCAAAACTAGTAGCCCTAGTGAGGTGAAAACTTTAAAAACTCCTGAGGGAGCCCCCTTAAAAACAGTTAGGGACCTCCCACAGATGGATTCTGTTGGGCACAGCCAAACCTGGGACCCAAAGGGCCCAAACCTGAACCGTCCCTCCAGCAAGCCAAACAGAGGGACCCAGCCTCCAGCTTTAGGTAGCCAGAGGTTGACCCTGAGAGCACAGTGCAACTCAGTTAAAGAAAGAAAGGCACACATGGTGAAAGATAATTGGAGGAAGCTGAGCCCTAAATTAGTGGAGCCTCACTTCAATACTCCATATCCAAACCAGCCTTTAACTTTGCATAAACACACCCAAGGTAGTAATTCCCTATGGTGGAGACCCTCTAATACCCCAAGGGTGAGGGACTGCTTAGTGGACCATGAGACAGGGGGTACCCATGCTAGTGCAGGTACTTCCTTATATGGCCACTCAGGCAATATAGGCTTACCTGGCCAAGGATAGCCTTTTTTTCTTTTCATTTGCGGGGGGGGTTGTGTAGGAAGGTGGCTACCTGACTATGGTTACCCCAGATTTTTTGCCTTGTGTTTAGCTGGTTTTTTGACTTAGTTGACCTGGTTCCCTGCTAATCAGGGCCCCAGGCCATCTGCTCTCTCTGTAAAATGGATTCCATGTACCCTAGGTACATACCACAATTGGAAAAGGACTCCTTGTCAGCCCCTGTATAATGCACTATAGGTGCCCAGGGCATAGGAGCCACCAAGGCCTACCAGGGGCTGCAGCATATCTTTTGCCACCCCTGGCTGGTTCTTAAATTGACACAACTGGCTGATCACTCAGCTGGGGTAAGGTGGTGTAATCACCCCTTACTTAGATATAGTATACCTATATCTAAACCTATATCTGGACACATATTAACCTGTGAGCCACTCCTAGGGAAGGCCTCATCAATCCTGGAGGCAGAGTGTGTGGTTTAATGTGAGATGGAGCTCTAGCATGAGCTGAGCCTGTCTGCAGCTGTCGGGAACAACTCCCTAAGCTGTTTCAGGATAATGCCATACCATATACTCTTAAGTGCATTATAATCCTTGCGGTTATATAGCAACTTTGGTTTGGCTTTATCAAAACATGTCGTGTAAGGTGTCATACGATTTGGAATACTATCCCCTCGCCAGTTCTGGCGACGGGGATAGCATTCCACCCCTCTAGAGGGGTAAGACATGTTACTTTACTTAAAATGCGGTTAATTTCTAAAAGGACCTTAGATCCACAAAATGGATGCCTCTGCCACAGACAAGAGTCTGACCCCCTGAAGCTGACCGAAACTCAGCCAAAGGGGCCTGGACAAAGGGTTTCCTGTCGCAGGGAGGTGTTACCACCCCCCAGACAGGAGATAGTGGATTGTAGCAGGGAGGTTTGAAAGAAACCAGACACTGCCTGGGGCGCACAAGGCTGCCCCTTGCATAATCCGGCCAAACCGGTTCTGGGGCACTCCAGCCCTCGTGCCAGGGCGGCCTGGATCAAAGGAAGGGGGTGTATCCACCCACTTCCTGGGTCCCACCCATAGGGGGGGGCCTAGCAGGTAATCCAGCCCCCAAAATTAGTATAAGACTGGGAGCAGTGCCAATGCACTGCAGATTTCCTGAAAGAAACATAAGAAACGAAACTCTGGACCCTTGGACCTCCTACTCAACGTGGAAGCCCGAAGAATCTCCCTTGTGGTCAAGGAGTGACCACCCTGCACCAGCAGGCACCATCCAGCCCTCGACGTCTACTTTGTTGCAGTTCCCGCCGGAACTCGAGCGACAGAGATCGACGAGATCAAGCTTGCCTGCCTTCCAACAGCCCGATCCACAGTCCCTGCAGAGCTGAGACCCGTGGAGGCGACCGGAAGCGTGGGGCACGCCATCTTGAATTGACCACGAGACGCTGACCGTGCAGCCCACGAGTGACCCTCGAAGCTGTACACCGGGGTTTGAGAAGCCCCCACCCTGAGCCACTCTTGCACCGAAGCTCACCCCTCTACACTCATCGAGTGCTGCGTGGGGCCCTTCTGCTACTTTTGGCTCAACGCGTTGGCCCGGTCACTTGCCAGCCGGCTAGTGGCCCCTGTGCCGACGAAAACTTGAAACCGACTTGTGAATCTGGTTGCTCCAGATCTGCACCAGCTCCCCTGAAAAGGAGCCCCCACTCTGACCTTCCTGGTTTGAGTGAGAAGCAATCTCCCGATTCTGCGTGGATTGCTTTTGCCAAGTGTTGTTTGCTACAATCTTGAAGCCGACAGCGCCGACGGCGAGAGCCTGCGTGGGACAGATCGTGACCTGCTCCTGGACGTCGTAGATGCCCCAGAGCCCACGTGACAGCGGAGAGAAGCACCTCGACAGCGACCTGATTGCGCCCGACATTGCCTGGTTCCGTCCTGGTTCCACACTGGTCACTGCTGAGTGACCCAGACTCTGTCCCCTCTGCTTTCAGGTACTTTTCGACTCTAGTCCACCCTTGGACTCCACCGGACACTTCTCTTTCACCCCGCCTGCAGCCCTTTCAGCTTCAAGCACCAAGAGCCTGCGTGTCAAAACCCGACGCCACTTCGACCCTGTGCACCCGCTTCCTGTGGGTGAGGTAACTTTGCTCCGCCGGTGTTCCCACACTGGTGCACACCTCTAGGGTCTGTGTCTTAAGTTTTGTTCCTCTAGGTTCAGCGGAAGTGTCCTTAACCTTTAACTTTACGACTTTTACGCACCATTGGTTAACATTGGTGCATGCGTGCGCTTTCCGCACTGCTCCCGAATCCCGTGGGCCTCTCCCGACTTCAGCACTGCTTGTTCTGACTGCTCCCAGCGATTCCCTAGGCCTAACCACTGTTCGATTGGTATCTCTTATACCACTTGTTTAGTATATGGTTTGAGTGGCCACCCGCCCTCATCCATAATTGTGCAACTTTGTATGTTTAAACTGTGCTTTTGATTTAACGCTTGTGCCCCTTTATTCATAAAGAATACTGGGGATTATTTTTAGTAATAAATACATATATTTTTATAATATATACTTGTGTGGTGTCCTTTCATTTGATATTACAGGATTGTGTGTGGTAAAACAGCTCGCTTAACACGACCTCTTAAGTTAAGCCTTTATGCTGCTTAGTTCATGCTACCCCTAGGATAGCTTGTCTAACAAGGTTGACTTACAACCTGACACCATAAGGGATTGTTTGGTCTGATAATAGGTGGTTCCAGAATTGGAAACATCACCTATCAGGCCAACTTCTCACAATAACATAACAAGCCCTTAAGTCCCCTTAGGAAAGGGTTGGAACGATTCAGGGGTCCCTCCCAGAGGAGGTGCTGGACAGTGGGGAGGATACTCCCATGTCCTTTGTCCAGTTTCGTGCCAAAGCGGGAGCCAGCTGCTCCCTGAACTGGTCTGAATTGGAGTATGCAAGGGGGGTACCAAAAGTGCCCTTCAAGCAGTCTGAATGTCGCTGCCAAGCACCCCAACCCCGTCCTAATACACTAAGTCCTGTCTGGGAGGTGGTCACACCTCCCTGTGACAGGGTATCTATTGTCCTACCTTCCTCTGCTCAAGCTTGGCTCATTAGCAGGAGGGCAGAATCGTAGCTCTAGTCGGCAGCAGCCATAGTTTGCTTTCTGGGTCTAGAAGACTGGTACCAGGAGCACTGAGGGTGTTCGCTGTCCGGGTCTTGAAGACTGATACCGGGAGAACTGACGGCCTCCCGGAGGTGCTTTACAGTGCATGGAATCATACCTCCCACACCGTTTACGGTGTTGGGATATGATTCCAACATTGATACCAAACACGACAGGGTACATTATAGCCAGTTTAGAGATGGTTATCGCACAATGACGCACGGCCACTTCATGTATCGTAATGGCTGATGCACTTAAAACCCGGGAGGATGGACCTGAAGGTTGTAGGGGTGTCCGTCTCATGCAGGGGCACCATCACACTTAGAACAGAGCACCCTGCTCTGATTGAAAGGCCTGCCTTAGGGGTGACTTATAGGTATTAAGTGCAGTGACCTTGGATATAAGGATACATATATCTGTCGTAAGTGGTGCTAGCACTAGGTTACACCGGCTGCATTGGCAGGCCTGCAGTCACAAATTGAGTGGTCTCTCATGGGTGGCATAATACATGCTTCAGCCCATGGGAGACCCCTGGTGTACCTATGCCCTGAGTACCTTACTACTATATACTAGGGACTTACAAGAGTACACCAGTAGCCAATCTGGAGTGTACCTAAGTACTTACCATGTCCAATTTAGGGAAGAAGCACAGAGACTGCGGTCCTAATTAGCAGGGTCTCAGTCAGACTAGTCAGAAAACATAGCAACAGCAGGCAAAAAAGTGCGGGCGACCATGCAGAAGGTGTTTACCATCCTACAGGGCCCAATCAGGTAGCCAGACTTTGCTCTATCTGAGACAAACTATCCGGAGGCAAAATAAACTGTAAGTCCAGGACTTCCTTTAATTTAGATTGATCTCTGGAAAAATGTGGTCTACTTAGACTTAGAGAGATTTCAGGAGCAACTCTGGTTCTGTCCATCAAGGTTTGATGAACTGCAGCATTCTCAGCCAATAGCTGATCCAGTTCCTGACTCTCTTGCTGTGAGACTGCTGCCATGTCCAAGTTTGGACTCATATCTAAACTGGGACCCTGAATGTGGTGGTGTCGCATCCTGTCAAGGGCTGGACGTGATTGAAGGTTCCTAGACCAGTTTCTTGTCGTCTGAGATAAGGACAATTCCTTCTTGTAGCCAAACTACTACTTATTATGCATGTGAAAGACAGATGTCTGCAGGAAGGGTCACAGACTACTGGGGGAAAAGCCAGTGGCACAAAAACCTCCAGGATGATGGAAGACCAGGAGAAAAAGATGATAGAGTCTTAAAAAATGTCATAGAGATATATTGAGACAAGATGGAAGGTCTGACAGCAGGCTGAATGCAGGGAAAAATCAAACAGACAAATACAGGCAAAAACAGAGACTAGTTTGCATAGAACCTGCAAAAAAAAATACCATGGTTGCATGGCGACACAGAGCAATTGATTCTCTATAGTTAACATATACCACAAGCCTATTTGTGAATGGTGAGGAACAACAGTACCTTTGGTAGGGACAAGGTTTGTAATAATTTGCTATGGATTCTTTACCCTCCTCAATGGCAGTACAAGCAAACGGACAAGAAACGAAAGCTGTGAGTACTGCACTTTAAAATATGTATTATATTTTCTGGGGGACAGAACATGGGTAAGAGGGTCCTCATGTGGTTTAGAGGGCTGATTTTGGAGGAGTGTAGCTCCTCCTGTAATCTTTTCTCTGTCTTACCTCTTTTCATCATGCATAAAAGGGCTTTGCTTTGCACGATTTTATGTTTGTTTGTTTTTATCTTGCTGCTATGGAACTTTAATTTAAAAAAAAAAATCAAATGTATAAAAGTGTTTCCTGAGTTATTTTATGTAATTTTATTTTGTGGTTTAATAAAAAGATTTTAAAAAAAAGGGTTTCCTGATGACCGTGTGTGGTTGAGTGTCCGGCCTTAGCATAACAGAGGTAGCAACTGGCATTTAACAGCATTGTGACCCCATATCATTACACATAGGGCATCCTAACAGTAAACATCCCTGGAGAATACAAGCAGAGTTATACTGCTGTTTAAAATGCCTTGAGCATGCCTTTGCACTCTGCTTCTGGGTATCGACTTGCAGCGTAGAGCTGCATCATTAGAAGACCTGCATGTTGGCCTTTGCTCAGTTCCAAGATAGCATTCGCATCCACACCCTCCACTGTGACAGTACTCTACGCTGTAATAAATCTTTAGTCATAATTGACAAAGATGGGATGCTCAGATCTGGTCAAGAAACGAGGGGACTGTGGGGCTTTTTAGTGAGGTCCAACATAAGTGCCCAGTCAGATCATACTATCTAAAGGTATGCTGTTCCTCTTGTAGTGGTGCCTAGAAAATTAAAGTCAGTAGACCAACCACCATTATTCGTAATGGCAAACTTGGTGGTGTCTGACGTGAAAAGGAGAGTGGAGGAATTCCTTCTTTTGGAACTAGGGTCCTCACACACCCAGCAAGCTAGGTGTCATGCTTCATCATATGGGCCTGCTCCTCGTTGGGTCGGTGCTTCAATACCCAACGGGCCCCCATAAAGGGACTCTTTAGTGGAGATCTTTTATTCCTCACCGTATGATGAAGTGGGGGGGTGTGGCCTGTAATGTGTAGATATAGTGGAGAGGTGATTTAAAAGAAGTAAGATAGTCCAAATAAAACTGTTATTCTGGCTGGCTATCCACCTCAATAAAAAAGACAGAGTGACAGCTTGTTTGACACAAGGGTTCAGTTAAAGCTATGCTCATCTCTCCAGGTCAACATGTTTCATGCCTGATGGTCTGTTTGATCCATGGCAATTTTTCAGGACCTAATCAGTGAATCTATCTACACCTCGTGGTGGGGCTGCTTGCTACCTACCACATGTATACACTATCGGTAACATTTTCTGTAGTGGTATTCAGTAACCTAAAGGAAGGGATATAGAAATTGAAACACAACTGTAACACCGATATTCGGGTCACACAGTATCCCTCACTCTCTCTCCAATCACCTCCTTTAATGTAATGCACTCATTAAAGTGGGTTTAAAAATCTAGGCATGTGGTGTAAATAAAAAAGGGGGAGGTTGGGTTTGGTGTGGTGGGTGGGTAAATGCTTGGATGCCCAATTAAAACAATATACAAACAATCAAAGGACTGTCTTTCCCAGGGGGTTTCTTACTCAAGGGAATAGTGGGTCACTCATAAATCTTAAACATGTAGCTAGTGAGGGTAAAAGTGAGGGTAAAATGCTCCATTCATAGTGACTCAATGGTGACGTTGGAACCAGTTGTTGCACAACTCACCTAGATTCAGAGTGTCACCTCAGTCGGTGCACGGCGGATCAAGTAGACACCTGGAACATGGTAGTTCCAGGAATTTTTCCGCAAGATCCGTTTAAAAGCCTTTTTCCTTGACACACCCAAGTTGACATTGGAGATTCAGGTTTGAGGAAACCCTCAACCTTTACCCCCAACACCGGGATGGTGCCCCCCGAAGTACTGACGTTTGAGAAGGCAGTACTGAAAGATCTTCCATAATGTTTGACTTTTTCTCTGTCTCACGCAACTAGATCCCCTTGGTTGGCCTTCAATATTTTAAATGCTATTTTTAACCAAAAACCTTTAAAATTCAGTACTTCGGTTCTACTGATTGGATCTTTGTCATTCTTGTGTCAAAATATTTATTACTTTATGCATTGCCTCTAAGTTAAGCCCATCTGCTTTTATGCCAAGCTACCAGAGGGTTAAGCACAGGTTAATTTAGTGACTTTTGTGGTTCTTCCTGACAGTAATTGTGGTTGTTTCTTGAGAAGGGTTAACACAACTCTCAACCAACACCCAATTTCCTAAACCACAGTTTGGATGAATGTGAGGTCTTGGATCTGTGAGAACAGGGCTTTGAAGTGGGATGCGGACATCTATGATTTTGGCTATCAAAAAGCTAAGCACCTTTCTGTATCAGAGGGATGTAGCAGGAGTGTTAAGCTATATCTTTCTTTCGACACAGCAGAGCACGCTATTCTACATGACATCTGAAAGAAGCTGATCTGAATGGCATCATCCTCCAGTGGTTCCTGTCAGTTCTGGAGAGCAGGTTTCACTTTGGAAATAAGCCATTTTATATCTAAAGTCACGCTTACTTCATTAGAGGTGTCTGAGCTCCATCTCGCCACTAATGATTAGTAATGTGTGAGCTCATACTCTTTCTAAGATAATCTGCCTCTTCCACTGTAAATGTTCTTACATGGATGAAAAAGGTCATCACCTACCTCGATTATCATGCCCCTGCATCTTTGTTCCATTTTCATAATTGCCTGTTGGCAGTCCAACAGTGAATGCGCTATAACATACTAAAGAAAATAGCCAACAATACTGAAATAATAACCATCAGCAGAAAAAAGAGCGCTTTGATTGCTCCCTCTAGCAGGCGAGTATAGGCAAAGCACCAACAACGGTTCCCAAGGCCAAGTCGCTGACCACCATCTTGCATCAATTGAATGCCCAGATAAATGCAGCATACAATACTAGGTGCTTTGCTCTGAAACTCTTGAGACGGGCACTCTTTCTTACAAAAGAGTCCAAGCCCTGGCTATCGCCCAGTGTGTTCTGTCAAATTAATAATTTTGGATTATTAAAATAGCTGTTACTTGGTTTTCAGGCCATTTCTTAAGTAACATCAGCAGGATCACAATGCAGAAATAGAGTAATTTAGCAGATAAAGAAGTCTAGCCATGTCACGCAGGCACAAAGAGATCTTTACTGGCAAGGTATTGAGCAGAGAGTCCAATTCATGTGCTAATACATTAAGCATTCTCCCAACCAGACCAACAAGTTTTGCCTTTTTCGGTTTTGCCACTACCGCCCTATGAGGTTTTTTTACTTAGAAAGTTTGCTTTCCACATACTTGACCCATCATATTTGTCATTCGGGTTTTGCCCATTTTCCTAGGAGGAATCTTCACTCATGCTCTTGTTACTGCAGCTTCCTAACGTGAAATGCGCACACATGGGCTAGAGCTGCCTGAAAATACTGAGCTCTACTTTATGGAACAACCCAACTCTCAATTAAAGACCAACTGGCTCACACTTCTTCTCCAGGAACTCCTACTTATTTTGCTATGTCTTTTGTTGTGTCCTTCAGTTTCACTATTCATATTGTTCTTAGGGCCACAAAGCCGGTTCAGCATAAATTGTTATGCAAAGTATTAAATTCATATCAAATCGAAATATCTTTGATTGGGGAAATGCCAAAAAACAGAAAGCAAGTTGGAAGTAAAACAATCCTTTACTTCTCCAATAGAGGCAAACAATGCAGACGAGACATATGAAAGAAGAGTATAACAGAAAGACAGCAACCAATGCATTAGAGCTCAAAAGCTCCTTTCCTGGGGGTTAGGGGCTCCTTATTGCAGAGGATAACCTTCACCAAAGGACAAATGGTGTCCAATAAAAAAAGAAAAGAAATACAATTGAAAATGCAAAACATCAAAGTACAAATATCTAAGCACATTACAATATTTCTTTGTTCTTTGATGCTTTTAGTTTATAATCAATTTCGGTAGGTTTAGGTTTAGGGATTTATGAAGCGCATGGCTACCAGCAGGCATCCCAGCGCTATAACAGGTAAGGGCAACTATCTGGAAGGAGAGTTAGGAGAACAGCCAAGTTTTAAGTTTCTTTTTAAAGGACTGTTAGTTTCCGATCAATCGCAGCTCTGGGTCCCCAGTGTTCCAAAGTTTGGGAAAATGTTAAATTGTGATGGAACAATTAAACTTCGGTGCAAAGACGAAACTGTTATCTAGCCTAATAATCCACATTTGTAAAGCGCACAATCACCCGTTAGGGTCTCTAGGCGCTGGGGGCCGTCGGGAAGATTAAGCAAGCTATTGCCCAGAGTTGCATGGTGCTGGGCTAACCTGCCGCCGGAGCCGGGGATCGAACCGTGGTCCCCAGATTCCAGCGTCAGTCGCCCTGGCCGCGGCGCCACACCTCTTCCACCTACACTGTTTTGTTTTTTAAGTGGAAGACTACCGTGATTGATTGGATGATTCATTTGTAAAATGCCATTGAAGATCAATAAAACAACTAAAAAGAGAAATTGGACAGAGTGTGGTGGCTGTACATGGTTTTATTGCCCCATTACAAACAGTAAGAGGTGGGAAAGAATAAACAGAAAAACATCCCTCCCACACATGCCAGAAAAACTATTAAAACATGAATTTTACCATCAATGTCTTTTTTGCTCTATAACATGTTCCACACCAGGGGGCCGTGGCTTGAGGCATCAAGATGGAGGTCGCACTCTAAGAGTGCTCCGGACACCCTCCGTCCTCCGCTTCGCATCCGCCCGCTATCAGCTGCCATCGGAGCTCCACAATACCGGCTGCGGCTCCCCCATCCCGCCTGCATCGCCCGACTCTCTTTTGGGGCTGCCCGGTGACTCTGCTGCCTTCCCTGGTCCCCTATCCCATGAGGCCTTGAATAATCAAGATGGCGGCCTTCTTGCCGTCCCGTCCTTGGGCCTGAAATCTCCGCCTGGACGTTCCGGCGCCCTCTTTGCCCCCACTGCCTGCCTGTGACTCACCTGGCGGCAGAGGACTGAGCCAATGGCGGGCGGTCTTGCCTCGGAGCCCGGAGCTGCGGGATCCGCTCCCTTGCCTGCCGGACCGGAGGAGAGCGTGGGGCAGTCCCGGGGCGCGGTGGATGCGCGCTGGAGCGCTAAGAGGCGCCCTCGATCCCCGAAGTGGTTGCGGCCGCGTGAGGTTGCCGTTCCTGCTCTTGGGGCCACATGGTGCATGGCGACGTGCGCGAGCTACGGCGCTGCTGGAGAAGAGGCGACGGAGGACTGCTGGACCGGGCGGAGCCGCTGTGCCTGACCTGCCCACAGGCGAGAGTGCGGTGAGTGGAGACGGAGCCTGGGTGGCGCAGCTGGCCTGCTCTGGGGTGGGAGTGCCCAGCGCCGGCCCGACATGGTGCAGGAGAGCGGGCCTTTGCCTGGGCGGCACCTGGACTGAACCACGAGGACCCCCTGGGGACTGAGCGGGGACCGGGGGCCCGGCTCCGTGTCGCCTCCCCCAGGCTCTGATGCTGGGCTCCCGGGGTCGCGCACGTGTGCTCCCCCCATGTGGACAGAAGGATTGGGGTCTGTTGTGGTGCCCTGGCGAGCGGACTGCCCTTAGGGGCCGGGAAGCCTTTGTGTGGACCGCTGCTGAATCCTGCGCCCCTCAATCCTGGCCAGAGAGGGGCAACCTTTGGGAGATTTATTTCTTCTTGACTGTTGCTGCCTTTCGCGCCCTCCGCCGTCTTGGGGGCGCGGGGTGCTGCTGGCTTCATTGGGTGAGCGTGTCAGTTGGACTGTGATCATTCTACAGTCTCTGGGGACATGCTGTACTGACCTCTGATGCGGTGTGGCGCCTCCAGCGCCTGCCCAGGCACCAGAGATACGGGGTGCCCCATCCTCCGAGGTGCCGAGAATTCCCCGACCTGCCCCGGGTGCACTGCTGTGAAGACCCACTTCTTATCACTGACTGGGCAGCCGAGTGGTGCGCCGTGGCCGGTGCGGGGGCATGTTGGCCATAATGTCGGGCGGTACCCGCCCCCGCAACCCTCCGTACCCCCTGGATGCCTGAAACCTTGTTGCTGGGATCTGCTGGAGGAGCTCTGAGGTCTTGGGGCCATCTGTGCTGCCTAAGGGACCGCCACTGTCATCGGTTGCTGGGCTCTCCAGGAGGGCGGCCTCCTCTCTTCAGCGTCGGTGAGTGGTGAGTGGGAGGAGGGATCGGCCATTACATCGGGTGGCGGGAGTTGTGGCAGGGATGCTGGCCTGTCCCCTCCCTACCCCTCCGGCCACATTAAGCTGATTCTTCGAGAATATGGGCAGAACCCGCACCACTCAGACCCCCAACCCAAACTAAAATGGACCAATTTACTACGTCGGATCGGGACCCGGGTGGAGTGTCCCCAGCTGTGCCTGGGACCGCCGGGGGAGAGATCTCTCCACCATCCTACAGGCGATAAGCACATCGCAGGCCTCTGTGGAGAGCAAGATCAGAGAGGTGAAGGTGGACGTGGCCCTAATTCGACAGGACCTCCGAAATGCCACGGAAGCAGAATCCCGTATCTCCACGGTGGAGGATGACTTGGGCACTCTCAAATCCCAGGTGGCCTGCCTTCAGACACAGACCTCGGAGTTACATCGCAGGACCGAAGATGCCGAAAATAGAGCATGAAGAAACAACCTGCACCTCCTGGGTTTTCCGGAGGGAGTGGAGAAGGGCCGTACTGACACCTTCATAGAGGCCTGGGTCCGTTCCTGGATGCCCAAAGAGAAACTTTCCCCCTGGTTCGCGGTGGAGCGGGCTCACCGCTCTCTCGCTCCCCAACCCCCGCCCGGAGCTCCCGCTCGTCCCATCATCCTCCGCATCTTCAACTTCCGGGACAGAGACGCTATTCCAGGGGCGGCAAGGGAATTGGGACCGTTACACTTCCAGAACTCCAGAATTATGTTTTTTCCGGATTACTCCAGGGAGGTGCAGACTCAACGTCGTTCCTATGACGAAGTTAAACAAAAGCTCAGGGCTATGGGTCTCCGCTATGGTCTCCTCTTCCCGGCTCGACTCAAGGTGATCTTCCAGGGAAAGACATTCTTCTTCGACACCCCCCAGGCGGCATGGACCTGGCTCACGGAGGAGCGGCCCCTCTTGCTGGGTGCGGCCCTTTCTCCTGCCCGAAGGGCTCTGACGCAGCCAAACCAGGACGTCCCCAAGTCCCGGGGCGCCGAACCAGATCTTGGAGGAGGGGCAACCGTCGGGGAGGGGGTTCTCATTCACCGAGGGCACAGTCCCAGCGCTCCCCGACCCAGACTCCAAATCAGGGAACCACCTCCCCACCTTGGCTTCTTCTCTGATCGATGTGGGCAGCGTCCCCGGGCCCGATGCCACTTTGCATGGGGCCATGTCGAACTCTGACCTGTCCGGGATCCCCGTGATCCGTGGCTCTGGTGGGGAGGAGGGGGTGTGCCGGCACCACAGGCTGTGAAACTCACAATTCACCCTTCGGGACTCTCTGCAACGGGACTGCTCCTGACCCCACGAGCCGGGGCCTACATGACTCTACTGAATGGCCCGGTCGGGGTTTGACCTTCCATTACAGTCCCGGGTCTGACACACTCTAGTAGTCTCATGTTTACCACTTCATGTTTTCAGCTGTTAGCATTCATCCGCATAAATGGAGGGTGGTCAAGTTCAGCCATGTCCTTGCTTGCTTGTTTATTGCTAACCATTTTAGATTAGAGAATCACCTCTTTGTGGGGTAGTTAATGGTTGGGATTTTTTCAGGGCGACAGATGCTTCCACTTCAGAAGTGTAGGGTGGGGGGAGTTAGGGGTTGAGGGAGGGGGGGAGACCGTTATCTCCCAACAGTTTGTTATTTTTAGCCGCCTACGGGCCGCTGTGTGTTGTTCTCATTGGCAGCCGCGATTCCCTAGATGCTTCCGCAGTCGGCAAGCAGATCCCCACTTCCCATACCCTCATCTTTAGGCCCCGGGTCCGGGTGGGTGCTTCCCTCGGATTGAACACGGCCCGCGCCTGCATCTGTCCCTCCACATATCACTCCTCTAGATGACCTACACCCTCAAAAGACCTATCCACATCCTCTCCTGGAATGTCAATGGTCTCCTCGACCGAATCAAGCGCACGGCCGTCCTTCGTGCTGCCCACCGCCACACGCCTGACAATCTGTTTCTCCAGGAGACGCACCTCATGGGCTCACAATGCAACTTCCTAGCCCGATATGGGTTTGACAGGGTCTGGCATTCTGGTTTTGCACGGGGTGCCGAGGGTTGGCTATTCAACTCAGAAAGGGACTTCCCTTTACCTTGGCTAGAGCCGAGAAGGATGCGCAGTGCTGGTACGTGGCCATGTCGGGAATGATTGAGGGACACCAGATGAACCTCCTGTGCACTTACATTCCCCCTGCACTTATGACATCCAACCTTCGGCACCTCACGCTGGTGTTCTCCTCCTTTCCCCAGGGCCTCACAGTTGTTGGGGGGGATTTTAACGCCGTCCTGTAGCCCTCGCGTGACGTAACAGTGACCCTGTCGGAGCACCGCCTCGCCTCTGCGAGGAGCCTCTCGGGCTGGTCATCGGCCCTGGCCCTTTGTGACGTGTGGAGGGTATGGAGCCCCCGCAAAGAGCAATACACCCACACATCGGCGGCACATCATACCCATTCCCGTATAGACCTCATCCTGATGCCCGCCACAGACTTCCAATTGATGTCTGGGGGCATGATATTAGCCAGGGGAATCTCAGATCACCCCCCCGTCTCCCTCCATCTTGGAACCTCGACTGCGGGTCCATGGGCGACTTGGCGGCTGAACGCCTGGTTCCTGCAGGACTCCGCGCTGGTGGAATCACTTGGAAAAACAACAATTGATGGACGGAATGTTGCACAATGGCAGAACATTCACCCCCAGTCACAGATCTGGGTTTAATCCATCGTTATTTTACTCACCAGACCACCCCAGTTTAGACATGGCCATATGCAAATCATTCTTGACCTTGTGCCTCATGGGAACAGTCCAGCCCGAACTGCCAAGCCATGTCTTTCCTGGAACGGAACCAAGCATCCTAGGACCGGTTTCTGGCTATCAGCCATTATCAGCCAGGATAGCTTGATTCCAGTGGCCTGGAGAACACGGGACTCACGTCTGAGCATACCCGTCCACTCTGGGTGACAAATGCAAAAACAACAATTGATGGACGGAATGTTGCACAATGGCAGAACATTCCCCCCCAGTCACAGATCTGGGTTTAATCCTTCGTTATTTTGCTCACCAGACCACCCCAGTTCAGACATGGCCATATGCAAATCAGTCTTGACCCTGTGCCTCATGGGAACAGTCCAGCCCGAACTGCCAAGCCATGTCTTTCCTGGACCAGAAACAAGCATCCTAGGACCAGTTTCTGGCTATCAGCCGTCATCAGCCAGGATAGCTTGATTCCAGTGGCCTGGAGAGCACGGGACTCACGTCTGTGGATACCCGTCCCACTCAGGGTGACAAATGCAAAAACAACAATTGATGGACGGAATGTTGCACAATGGCAGAACATTCACCCCCAGTCACAGATCTGGGTTTAATCCATCGTTAATTTGCTCACCAGACCACCCCAGTTCAGACATGGCCATATGCAAATCAGTCTGACCCTGTGCCTCATGGGAACAGTCCAGCCCGAACTGCCAAGCCATGTCTTTCCTGGACCGGAACCAAGCATCCTAGGACCGGTTTCTGGCTATCAGCCGTCATCAGCCAGGATAGCTTGATTCCAGTGGCCTGGAGAGCACATGACTCACGTCTGAGCATACCCGTCCCACTCGGGGTGACAAATGCAAAAACAACAATTGATGGACGGAATGTTGCACAATGGCAGAACATTCACCCCCAGTCACAGATCTGGGTTTAATCCATCATTATTTTGCTCACCAGACCACCCCAGTTCAGAAATGGCCATATGCAAATCAGTCTTGACCCTGTGCCTCATGGGAACAGTCCAGCCCGAACTGACAAGCCATGTCTTTCCTGGACCGGAACCAAGCATCCTAGGACCGGTTTCTGGCTATCAGCCGTCATCAGCCAGGATAGCTTGATTCCAGCGGCCTGGACGTCCTGGAGAGCTATGTCTGAACTGGGGTGGCGGAGTGAGCTAAAGAATGGTGATGGATTAAACCCAGATCAGTTGGGGGTGAGTGTTTGATTTACTCAAGCGCTCAGTCCATTATCCCCTTTTGTATCGCTTTGTTCGCCCTAAGTTGGCAGAATATGCTCAGACGTGAGTCCCTTGCTCACTTTGCCACTGGATTCAAGCTAGTCTGGCTGATGACGGCCGAAATGCCAGAAACCGGTCCCAGGATGCTTGTTTCCGGTCCAGGGAAGACATGGTTTTGGCAGTTCGGGCTGGACTGTTCCCATGAGGCACAGGGTCAGACTGATTTGCATATGGCTATGTCTGAACTGGGGTGGCGGAGTGAGCTAAAGAATGGTGATGGATTAAACCCAGATCAGTTGACGGGGGGGTGAGTGTTTGATTTGCTCTAGCGCTCCGTCCATCATCCCCTTTTGTATCGCTTTTTTCGCCCTAATTTGGCAGGGTATGGTCAGACGAGAGTACCTTTCTCACTTTGCCACTGGATTCAAGCTATCCTGGCTGATGACGGCTGAAATGCCAGAAACTGGTCCCAGGATGCTTGTTTCCGGTCCAGGGAAGACATGGCTTTGGCAGTTCGGGCTGGACTGTTCCCATGAGGCACAGGGTCAGACTGATTTGCATATGGCTATGTCTGAACTGGGGTGGCAGAGTGAGCTAAAGAATGGTGATGGATTAAACCCAGATTAGTTGACTGGGGGTGACTGTTTGATTTGCTCAAGCGCTCCGTCCATCATCCCCTTTTGTATCGCTTTGGTGGAATCACTTGGGCAGGAATTGCGTCACTACTTCTCCACTAATACGGGTTCGGTTCCCTCACTAGGGACGCTGTGGGAGGCCGGCAAGGCTGTCGTTCGGGGGGTGGCCAGAAGACTGGTCCACGTGAAATGGGTGGAGCAGACCGCCCAGCTCGTGCCGCTGGAATCTCAGGCTGTACAGTTGGAAAGAAACCAACTAGCCAGCGGTTGCGAGACTCCTCTCGACAACTGGCTATGGTCCGCGAGGAGATTCGTCGGATCTCGTTGGAGTCCGCTAAAATGCTCTGGCGCTCTTCGGTGACACGTATTTATGGATGGGGCAATAAAAATGGCAAGCTTCTCCACAACCTAGTGTCCTATCCCAAAGTCAACCGCACTATACCCGAGATTGTGTTTTGGTTCCCCACTTAGTGGAGTTATTCAATCATGTGGTGGAGGAGGGGTCCTTCCCATCTGAATGACGTGGCCACTATAGTGGTCATCCCAAAGACGCAACCGCCTTCCCTGAACTGTGCGGACTACCGCCCGATCTCGTTGATTAACACAGAGATTAAGATTTTCGCTACCGTGATAGCCCAGAGACTCCGTCCCCTTCTACAAGACTTGGTCCACCCCGACCAATGCAGGTTCATGCCTGCCAGAGGTACCCCACACTGCATTCGTCGCCTCCACCTGGCTATGACCCACCGTCATCACCTGACCCCATATCTGGGGTTGCTTTTCATCGACTTTGAAAAGGCCTTTGATAAGGTGGATTGGAGTTACCTTGAGGGTGTGCTGGAGAGGATGGGATTCGGTCTTCGCTTCCGCCGCCTGATCAAAGTCATTTATAGTAACCCCAGAGCCGGTGTTCTCATTAACGGTGAGCTGTCCGAGACATTCCCAATCCGGAGGGGCACGCGTCAGGGGTGCCCGCTCTCGACGCTCCTATTCGCGTTGGTGATGGAGCCCCTTGGCGGCGCTCATCCGTCAGGACCCGCTCATCCGGTGTTGGGCCTGGGACCTCAGTCAGGTTGACAAGATAGCCCTCTACGCGGACGATGTCCTGCTTTATCTGGCGGACCCGGACCGTTCCGGCCCCAGATGCCTGGAGGTCCTCTCCGCTTTCGAGCGTGTCTCTGGACTCCAACTTAACCTGGCAAAATCAACTCTGGTCCCTTTGCATCCCTCTCAGACATGCTTTGACTGGCAGATGGATATCCCCCTCCGGAGGCAATTGTTCAAATACCTAGGCGTGTGGGTTACCCTCCTACCGGAGCTTGAATGGGCCCTGAATGTCGCACCCTTGGTCACTCGGATGAAGGCAGACCTCAAGAAATGGCAGACCCTTCCCCTTAACCCCTTGGGCAGGAGTGCGCTTTTTAAAATGATGATCCTCCCCCGTTTTCTTTACACCTTGCAAAATACCACCATCCACCTGCCAGGTATCTGGTTCCGGGAACTAGACGGCGTTCTTACCCAGTTTCTATGGAGAGGAGGGAGGCCGCGTTCGTCCCTGGCACACTGTCATATCCCCCCCTTCGACGGAGGCATGGGGGTGACTAATCTCCACCTCTACTACCTGGCCACGAGACTTATCGTGATCCACGTCTGGTTTGCGGGCGGCTGGTCCGACCCAGCATACCGGGTGGAAATCAAAACAATGGACTTCACGCAGATCCAGGCGTTCTTATATGGCTGCCCGGTGCCGCAGGCTCTGCCCCCTGTCACTAGGACGGTGCTCATGGCCTGGCATACAGCCCTTCTCCACGTGCAATGGGACCGGAAGCTCACCAGGCAAATGCCGCTGTGGAATGGGGCTTGGTTGAGGGAGATCTCATCCATGCAAGGGTTCCGCCTCTGGGACCTCAATGGGATCTCGCTGCTCGGAGACGTGTGGGTGGGAGACCACAGTCTATCCTTTGCTGACCTACAAAAACGTCACGCCCTTCTTCATTCCCAATTCTATAAATACCTACAACTCAGACACGCCCTTCATACTCACATTCCATCCCTTACCTCTCTCCCAGAATTCAGCCCCCTGGAGGCTCAGGTGATGATGGGGAACCTGGGGAGGGAGGGAGTGTCCCGCATATACCGGTCACTGGTGGACAACGGTCCTGCATCCCTGAACCGGCTCTGGGCCCACTGGGAGGGGTGGCTGGGCCCCTTGGAGGAGGCGGACTGGCGAGATGCCATAATGGCACCCAAAACTTTGACTATTTCCTCCAAGATACGCCTGGTCCAACTTTACTACCTCCATGCAGCATACCTCACTCCGGCATGCCTTTTCCGGGCCCAAATGCAATCTTCCCCAACATGCGCGTGCTGTGAGTCTGCTCCAGCAGATTTCTATCACATGGTATGGCAATGCCCGGCTTCAGCGCCGGTCTGGAGAGGGGTGGAGCTGGAGCTCACACAGGCCCTGGGATGGGAGGTTCCCCACGAACCAAGGAGCTTGCTGTTGGGGGTGTTCGACGGCCTGGACGCCTCTAGGGCAGACAAGCGCTTCCTGGGGACGGCCGTGGCGGTGGCGAAAAGCTGCGCTCTGGTCTCAGGCTAAGGCGCCGACAGTGCAGAAATGGGGGAGAGGAGTGGACTGGTGTGGAGTACAGGAAGAGTCTCTCTTTGAGGTCTGGGGTTGTCCCGAATTATTCGGTAAAGTGTGGGGTAAATGGTTTAATCTGCTACCAGTGTGAAGGCCTGACTAATCTTGTATATCCGTAATGTTTTTTTTATATATTTTTTATTGCCGTGCCCAATCCAGGTGGGCCGTCTTTACCTTTGTCCACTGTATACGATGCCATGTTTTATTATGATGCTTGATCTGCTGCCAATGAATTTAAGTGTCATTAAAAACCCAATAAAGTTGATTATAAAAAAAAAACCATGTTCTATACCAGCCATACTAGGAGTTTAGAGGGATGCTGGAACCTTCCCAGTTGCAGACTTTAATAAAACACTGCACTCTATCGGCACTGCAGTGATAGAGACAGAACAGAACTTTTTCAGTGAATACAAAGAGTCTGGCCATGTCACTGTGAGCGCCCCCTACTGCTGTGGGTGAATCTACAAGTGTGATTCTGTGTCTGAAACTGAAGAAAAGCAGAGATGGCAACAGTTTCATTCTGCCACATTAAGATTCAAATTGAAACAGATAATTTCATTCAACCAGTAGGTTAGTACCTTCTGGCCACTTCACTCAATCTCAGTGTACCAGCAGGAGTCATTTTAGCTTCTTTTCTCAAACCAGTCTCACAAAATGCCGTAGCAATATATGCCAATTAGGAGTAGGCAGGGGTAGCAGCTGCTGTACTGTATCCCCCATTGCTAATCCTAACACTGCCTTTTACAACCCCTGTCTGAGAAGCCATTAAGTATGCGGCAGGAACAAAAGTTACAAAGCCTTGCTATATCCTGAGCTCCTCAGTACCAAAACAGAACGCTGTTGAAGAGCTAAGGATGGGGCAAGGGGTCAATCCTGTGATGTCATTTAGACTCAAAGGTTGTGTGAAGTCACTTTCACTATGCCTAGCATCTTGGTAAATCAACATCCTTACCCATGTTATATTTAAAAGAAATAGTGGCACCCTCAGCCCAGTTGGATACTCCGCAGTTCACTGGAATGAGCAGGGAGGAAGTTGTTCCTACCTTCACACGTTGGCTTTGGGAAATCCCACTTCCCGACTTTGGTGCAGAAGCTGCGGCTGTTGCCCACCAATCGAAAGCCAGGATCACAGCGGAAATCTATCCAGGTCCCCTCGACGGGCACTCGGACCATGTCTCGAGGTTCAGCATGGCCGTTCTCTAGTTTCAGGTGCATTCGTGGACATGTGCGCACTGCGGACGAGAACGTACAAATCAAATGTGGAGAGCACAAGAGGGCGAATGCAGTTGTACATCGCTGAGATAAAGATCGATAGAAGCATTGCCAGAAGAAGACATGGGTAGCTGCAGAAGTCTAAGACTAAAAGAGCCCTCAGAACCTCTCCACAGCAACCCATTGCTGAATCCTCCACCAAAGAGCTTTCACATTATTCTAAGACAGCCATTCATAGCAGAACTCCCCGCCTCTGCCTGGAATAGGCTTTGCCTCCTACAAACTCCCACAAATTGATTAATTCCATTGATCATCCTCCAAGGCTGCAGCCCCAACCTAAAGCATCTGCAGCAGATGCAAGGCAGATACTATTCCTTTGCAAAATGGAACAGTCATCTTGAAAGCACCGCTGAGATCCAACCTACATCAAGAAAATAAACTGAACACAGGTTTGTGAAAGGAAATGACCTTTGATCACCCAACCTTTAAGCTGACTGGCTTAGCAGCCAGTTACACCCACATATGTTAGTACTGAAATGTTTAAGTGCATTAGAGCTTTCTGAAAATACAAGAGTACTGGCTGTATCCTAAAGGTGTAAGGGCTCTGGCAGTACTGGGCAAATCTCTGATGTCCTAAAAGGGTAAAGAGAAAGAGTGTGGAGAATGCTCTGGGCTCCTTCAGTTGTGACAGCACATGCTGTGGAGAGATCTCACTGATCGCCGGAAGAGACAGCCCCGGCTGTGTGGAACGCTCTGGAATCCTGAAGGTGAAAGAAAGAGAGGAAGAGCACTGGTTGAGGAAACTCTTTTGTCTCCTCATGGTGTAATTCACTTACCAGAATGTCCTCGAAAGGCAATGTCCCAGTCTGAAGGATGTAAAATGTGAGGATGAAGGGGGCCCAATCCCTTCACCTGATAGCAGAGTTCCATCTGAGACCAGTGTTCACTTAGCCTTTCATCTTTCGATCAACAAACTGAGCACACACGTAACAGGGTACTAACTACGGTGTCTTAGTCACCTAGCCCAAAGTATGAAGTGCTGCATAAAGAAAAGGCAACAAAGAACCTGCATGTGCTTGCCTATAAGCCATACTTACAGCAGCGGCTGGGGTGCTGCATGTCTGTCCAGGTCCCGTTGGGGAGACATTTTCGAACTTTAGGCCCCACAATCTCCCTGTCCCCACGACAGACATATTCAATTTCATAATCGAAGGGAAGAGATTCCACTGTCCGGATCTGCTCAGGGGTGAGACCACGATACCTGATCCCTCCCTCTCGAGGAGGGTGTATTGTCTTACATCCTGTGAAGAGAAGAAGATTTTAGAAAATTATGGGAACCAGGATGGTTAAAGAAAGGCACAAATTAGAGACAGATGGAAAGAGATATGTGGAGGAAATAGATAGCAAGCAAAGGTATGAGAAATCAGGAGAGAGAGGCGTACAGCAAGAAGGTAAAAGAAAATACATGGAGGTCAAACGTTTTAGGAGGCTGTCAACAGCTTTGTTACATGCTGGGTTTTTCAAATTTGAAGGATGTCTAGTCTTGATTCTAGCTCGTGCCTCTTTCTTCCACTACCCTTCCCCTCCTGTCTCTTTATCTCATGCTTGCATGTTTTGTCTTTCCTGTTTTCTTCTTTTGTCACTGTTTCCCTACCTTTTGCTTCCTCCTTCTTTTTCCATTTTCTGACTTTCCCTTTCTCTGTATCAAAGTCTGATGATGGAAATTATGCCCCATGGGTCCAAACTTTGATCGAGGCCTATGAATAACATCCGCTATCCTCCCAGTTTGCCCATGTCATTTAAAAGTGGGGTATCTTCTATGCTTTGCTATGCAACAGAATAACCGCTATTAGCTTCAATTTTTTTAAACAACCTTGTACTGTGGGAGGCAAATTCCAACACATATTATAAAATGTGCTTAACAAAGAGGGTGTGTGCTTTAGAAGGCACTACCATGCTGGCCCCACTTAAAAATAAATAGGAATGTGACCTCAAGTAACATTTTTTGACAAAACACAAATTCCTAATTTTATCAGAATAAAAATATTTTTATTTTCCATGAAATGCCCCATCCATGGAAAGTGAACAAAGATTATTGAAAGTCTGTGCTAATCTATAAATGTATGAAAAACAAATGAGCAAGGGAATACATCATGTTGTATTTATTTTGATAAAAAGGTGAAAGAGTAAGAGAAGTAAATGTGAATTCATGGACATCAACTGCTGTTGCATTAATCTCCATTTTTATGTTTCTCTATCGCCCCTGGGGCGTCCCACAGAGATGCGGCTGTGACCGGTGCAGACATATGCTATATGAGTGATAGCCCTGGATTTATAGAGGGGACCTCAGCAGTGGACCACAGTATGAAAATGATTGTCCTAATTCATCAGGCTGCGGGATGGCGGATCCCATGGGGGCCATCTCCCTCGATGGGGAGCAGGCGTTTGACAGTCCAGTAAGGCAGAGCCTAATGCGAACGCTCTAAAGATATGGAGGCTGCGCAGGATTTATTGATATGATGGGTGTGCATCAGAAAGAAACAATAAAGGCTGATGGAAGAGCCGAAGCCCTGGCTTGTAAACCACAGGGACTATTACTTCTGTGCCTTCAATAAGCAATCTGTCATTGATGGCCTGTGCCATGACAGAGGGGCGCGGCAAACCAATGTAAAATATTCCAAGCCCACTCCGAGAGGACAAACCTGGTATATGGGATGATAATCTCGGGCAGAGAATGGCCAGCCCATTCCAGCTCTGTTATGGAGGTGCTCCATCAGCAAGGAGTCCAGGGTTTGTCTTACCCCGTCCCTCTTAAAGAGAGAAACGTAACATTACTAAAATATGTCTCAGAAGGGGCTGCACTTCCAGAGCTACACAAAGGCTCAATGAAAGCCACAAAAGCAAACACTGATGGGACGGAGCTGAAGGGGGCGCCGGCGGAGGAGGAGGATTCACTGAACTATCAGAAGGGAAGATCGAGGAAAGCAGAGAATGAGGGGATGGTACCATGAACAGCCGAGATTACCGCCTCCCCCCTTTCACACCAGTTTTTAAGAATAAGCACTGTATAGTAAAGTGTGAAGGAGGAGCAGGGCTCAAGTGAGGGTCCTGCTGTGAGGAGAACCTCAGAAGCCATGTGAACTAAGGGAGCCCCACCAGCAGAAAATGCTGTACGAGTGAGAGTGATAGCATACAGATACCACTGCGAGTAAGTGGGCATGCGGTGCTGCAATGCACCAGGCCAGGCACCTCAAAGACTGTGGGGACCTTGCAGATGGGCCTCCTGGGCAGAACTGAAAGACGCAGTATTTTCCACTGTGGCATCCTCCTTATCATCAGCAAGACCTTATGTGACTCTATAGTAGAAATCACAGATACCCCTCTAAAATACCTATCAGATTCAGAGATCAGGGAGTGTTGTTATGCTAAACCAACATGAGGGCAATGTTTGGGAAGTGTGATCTCAAACTTTTGTCCTTCCACTTGGTTCACTAACGGGAATTGCTTCGTTTTATCACATACAGGAACTGTCCCTGATCTCACCTGGACTAAAAGAAATTACCTAAATAGTTGGTATGAGCTAGTATGCATAAGAAGGGTGCACAGGTTAGGTGCGTGCATCTGAAAGGTTGCAACCAGCCCTCTATGTAATATTAGGGTGCCTACACTGTGTGTACTACTCTTACTGACTTGCATGTGTCAGAATGTTCTGAACTTCGCCCATTGTTTAAAGTGGGATCTATGTTTGAACAGTTTTGGTGTGAGAGGCAGACATATGGTGCGTATCTGCCCGTGTCTTTAGGAAAGACAAGACGTACCTGTGACCCTCTGTGCAGCCATCATCCTTTCTTATGCACCCTCCATTTCCTTCCCCCACCAAAGTGTTTCCCTGTATGTGTTTTCAAGGCTTTACAAACCCCTTTTTTCACGGGGGCTAAATCTTTTTAGGTCGAAGCCTGCGTTGCAGCGCATGCGCTGCTGCAGGCGAGAGTTCTTGTAAACAAGAAGGGGCATGAAACCACGCCCCTTCTGCCATTGGCCGGCCTCGCGAAACGGAGGCCTGCCATTGGACAATGCCCCTGTTTGGATGATTTGTCCGGCTGTGATCCCTCCTTTTCAGGTCTCCGTGACCTGACTTCTGGTGTCGCAAGCCGATTTCCAGAAACATTGCTATGGCAACCATGAGGCCTGTCACGGAGTCCTGGAGGGGAGGGTTTCATTAGCTGTTTCCGGCCAATTATTATTTTTTTTAGCATTTTTGCAGTCATTCCTGCGCGTTCCTCGGCGGTGGAGGAGGTAGGGGAGAGGCGGTGCTGGTTTGTATATACAGATAAAATAATCTTATCTTTATTTGAATTGTCGCGTGTAGTTTGACCCTCTAATCTTAAACCGTCATTTAGACCTCTTATCGTCAGTGGGTGAAGTAATGCTACTCGGTCTGGCATTTTCATCGACTGTCTGTTTGTTCTACAGATTGGTGGTAATGCTGGCGGTTCGCCTTCCTGTTGGTGACTAGAAGCAGTCCTTGCATTACGGTGTTTCCCGGAACACAGCTGCGTCACATTTTAAATGATGGAGTCAAACACATGCCTCCAATTTAGTCACCCCGCCCCCACTACCTTGTTTGTGCCAAAGTGTACGGAGAGAGCCACAGAGTCGGGCCGGAAGGGCCGAGGCCTCTCTGAAGGCCCTCAGTTGATATACCGCCGACTTTCTGCCTCACAACTTCCTCTGGTTATAGCGTTGCATGCATCTGAAGTCAGCATGTGGGCGCTTTTGAGTTCGACTCTCCGAATGCTTCTGCAATGCGACAAATCTCTCTTTTGCAGGAACAAGGAGCTCTTCTTTTGGGTGCGATCTGGGGGTGGAATGTCACTCTCCCCACCAGGTCTCTTCCAGGGATTAGCAGTTGTGGTTGAGACGGACGACCAGAGGGTGAAAGCCGATGCCGATCAGTTTGGGCAGACATCGGATCCTGGCAGGGGCGTCAATTGGAACACCCCACCCACGGGCCCTGGAGAAAATAACAGAGAAAAGCGGTACGAGGCGCAGAGACATGAGGGAGGGTTGGAGTCTACATCACAGAGCTGGAGTCAGAGAAACCCGAGAGAGGAAGTGTCAGCCGCACAAGAGACAGTGAGAGGAGGCAGAGAAAGAACTGAGGCGCAGAGGGGTGAGCGGGAGAAAAGTAGGGTGACAATGGAGGACAGTGTATGCTAAGTGGAGGAGAGAGGATTGGGCAGACAAGAGAACAGGACAAAGGGGCAGAGAGAGTGAGGCTTCGCAAGTAACTGTCCAGGGCACTGGGAGCCCAATATAGCCAGGACCGGGCCTGCTTGGTCGCAAGGCCTCACAAACTGCGCCAGTCGCTGCACAGGTGCACACAGGTCGCCTGGCCACCACCTTGTGGCACTAGAGGGCCTTCAGGATATCACGCGACCACTGTGGTATCTTAGGTATTATCAGGTATAGGTGCGTTCCCAGGCACTTCCACTCCTCCATTATCAGCAAGGGAGAGCAGGTGAGAGTCGAGGCCATGATCGCAGTCGGGCTCCTGCGGGCCCTGCTCTACTCACCACAGCCTGCTGTGCGGATCTTGGCAGGGGCGTCCATAGGACCCCCCACCATCGCGAGGCCTCACAAACTGCGCACCCAAAACCCTACCCACGACCACACTACCCACCACCATCACCACCACGCTACCCACCACCCTACCCACCACCATCACCACCCTACCCGCCACCCCTACCCACCACCGCTATGCATCACCACTACCACCCTACCCCCCACCCCCACCCTGCCCACCACCTTCACCCTACCCACCACCATACCCACCACCACCAAACCCACCACCAACCACCACCCTACCCACCACCCTACCCACCACCCCTACCCACCACCCCTACCCACCATCACCCTACCCACCATCACCCTACCCACCACCACCACCCTATCAACCACCCCTACCCACCACCATCACCACCCTACCCATCACCACCCTACCCACCACCACCACACCCACCCCTACCACCACCACACCCACTACCACCACCCTACCACCACACCCACCACCCTACCCACCACCCTACCCACCACCCCTACCCACCACCCCTACCCACCACCACCCTGGCCACCACCACCACCCTACCCACCACCACCAAACCCACCACCATCCCTACCCACCACCACCCACCAACCTTACCCACCGTCACCCTCCACCCCTACCCACTGCCACTATACCCACCAACACCCTACCCACCACCACCAGTAGTAGTTGGTGGAGTAGGAGTAGTAGGTGGTGGAGTAGGAATAGTAGGAGGATTAGTAGGTGGTGGAGTAGGAGTAGTAGGTGGTGGAGTAGGAGTAGTTGGAGTAGTAGGTGGTGGAGTAGTAGTAGTAATAGTAGGTTGTGGAGTAGGAATAGGAGTAATAGTAGGAGTAGTATGTGGTGGAGTAGGAGTAGTAGGTGGAGGAGTAGGAGTAGTAGGTGGTGGAGGAGTAGTAGTAGGTGGTGGAGTAGTAGGAGTAGGAGGTGTTGGAGTAGGTGGTGGAGTAGGAGTAGTAGGTGGTGGAGTAGGAGTAGTAGTAGGTGGTGGAGTAGTAGGAGTAGTAGTAGTAGGTGGTGGAGTAGGAGTTGGTGGTGGAGTAGGAGTAGTAGGAGTAAGGAATAAGAGGAGTAGGAGGGGTAGGAGTAGGTGGTGGAGTAGTAGTAGGAGTAGTAGTAGTAGGTGGTGTAGTAGGAGTAGTAGGTGGAGGAGTAGGAGTAGTAGGTGGTGGAGTAGGAGGAGTAGGAGTAGTAATAGTAGTAGGTGGTGGAGTAGTAGTAGGTGGTGGAGTAGGAGTAGTAGGTGGTGGAGTAGTAGTAGTAGGTGATGGAGTAGGAGTAGGAGGTGGAGTAGGAGTAGTAGTAGGTGGTGGAGTAGGAGTAGGTGGTGGAGTAGGAGGTGGAGTAGGAGTAGTAGGAGTAGTAGTAGGAGTAGTAGGTGGTGAAGTAGGAGTAGTAGTAGGAGGTGGAGTAGGAGTAGTAGGTGGTGGAGCAGGAGTAGTAGTAGGTGGTGGTGTAGGAGTAGTAGGTGGTGGAGTAGGAGTAGTAGTAGGTGCTGGAGTAGGAGTAGTAGTAGGTGGTGGAGTGGGAGTAGTAGAAGTAGTAGTAGGTGAGTAGGTGGTGGAGTAGTAGTAGTAGGTGGTGGAGTAGGAGGAGTAGTGGGTGGTGGAGTAGGAGTAGTAGGCGGTGGAGTAGGAGTAGTAGGTGGTGGAGTAGGAGGTGGTGGAGTAGGAGTAGTAGTAGGTGGTGGAGTAGGAGTAGTAGGTGGTGGAGTAGTAGTAGTAGGTGGTGGAGTAGGAGTAGTGGGTGGTAGAGTAGGAGTACTAAGAGTAGTAGTAGGTGGTGGAGTAGTAGGTGGTGGAATAGTAGTAGTTGGTGGTGGAGTAGTAGCAGTAGGTGGAGTAGGAGTAGTAGTAGTAGGTGGAGTAGTAGTAGTAGGTGGTAGAGTAGGAGTAGTAGGTGGTGGAGTAGGAGTAGTAGGTGGTGTAGGAGTAGTGGGAGTAGGAGTAGTAGTAGATGGTGTAGTAGTAGTAGGTGGTGGAGTAGTAGTAGTAGGTGGTGGAGTAGTAGTAGGTGGTGGAGTAGGAGTGGGAGGAGGTGGTGAGTAGTAGGAGTAGTAGGTGGTGGAATAGGAGTAGTAGGAGTAGTAATAGTAGTAGGTGGTAGAGTAGGAGGTGGTGGAGTAGGAGTAGTAGTAGTAGTAGGTGTAGTAGTAGGAGTAGTAGTAGGAGGAGGAGGAGGAGTAGTAGGTTGTGGAATAGGAGTAATAGTAGTAGTAGGTGGTGTAGTAGTAGTAATAGAAGGTGGTGGAGTAGGAGTAGGAGTAGTAGTAGGTGCTGGAGTAGTAGTAGGTGCTGGAGTAGTAGTATGTGCTGGAGTAGGAATTGTAGGTGTAGTAGGAGTAGTAGGTGGTGGAGTAGTAGTATTAGTTGGTGGAGTAGTAGCAGTAGTAGTGGGTGGTGGAGTAGTAGGAGTAGGTGGTGGTGTAGGAGTAGTAGGTGGTGGGGTAGTAGTAGTAGGTGGTGGAGTAGTAGTAGTAGGTGGTGGAGTATTAGTAGTAGGTGGTGGAGTAGTAGTAGTAGTAGCAGTAGGTGGTGAAGTATGAGTAGTAGGTGGTGGAGTAGTAGTAGCAGGTGGTGGAGTAGGAGTAGTAGGTGGTGGAGTAGGAGTAGAAGGTGGTGGAGTAGAAGGAGTAGTAGGTGGTGGAGTAGTAGGAGTAGCAGTAGGTGGTGGAGTATGAGTAGTAGGTGGTGGAGTAGTAGTAGGTGGTGGAGTAGGAGTAGTAGGTGGTGGAGTAGGAGTAGTAGTAGGAGTAGGTGGTGGAGTAGTAGGTGGTGGAGTAGTAGGAGTAGTAATAGTAGTAGGTGGTGGAGTATGAGTAGTAGGTGGTGGAGTAGTAGCAGGCGGTGGACTAGGAGTAGTAGATGGTGGAGTAGGAGGAGGAGTAGTAGGAGTAGGTGATGGAGTAGGAGTAGTAGGTAGTGGAGTAGGAGTAATAGAAGTGGTGGAGGTAGAGTAGTAGTAGTTGTAGGTGGTGAAGTAGGAGTAGTAGGTAGTGGAGTAGGAGTAGTAGTAGGTGGTGGAGTAGTAGGTGTTGGAGTAGTAGGTGGTAGAGTAGTAGGAGTAGTAGTAGGAGTAGGTGGTGGAGTAGGAGTAGGTGGTAGAGAAGGAGTAGTAGGTGGTGGAGGTGGAGTAGTAGTAGTAGGTGGTGGGGTAGGAGTAGTAGGTGGTGGAATAGGAGTAATAGTAGGTGGTGGAGTAGGAGTAGGTGGAGTAGTAGTAGGTGGATTAGTAGGTGGAGTAGTACTAGGTGTAGTAGGTGGAGTAGTAGGTGGAGTAGTAGTAGGTGGAGTAGGAGAAGTAGTGGTAGGAGTAGTAGGTGGTGGTGAAGTAGTAGGAGTAGTAGGTGGTGGTGAAGTAGTAGGAGTAGTAGGTGGTGGAGTAGGAGTAGTAGGTGGTGGAGTAGTAGTAGGAGTAGTAGGTGGTGGAATAGTAGTAGTAGATGGTGGAGTAGTAGTAGTATGTGGTGGAGTAGTAGTAGTAGGTGGTGGAGTAGTAGTAGTAGCAGTAGATGATAAAGTATGAGTAGTAGGTGGTGGAGGAGTAGTAGTAGTAGGTGGTGGAGTAGGTGTAGTAGGAGTAGGTGGTGTAGTAGGAGTAGTAGGTGGTGGAGTAGGAATAGTAGGTGGTGGATTAGGAGTAGTAGGAGTAGGAGTAGTAGGATTAGTGGTAGTAGGTGGTGTAGTAGGAGTTGTATGTGGTGTAGTAGGAGTAGTAGGGGTGGAGTAGAAGTAGTAGTAGGAGTAGTAGGTGGTAGTGGAGTAGGAGTAGTAGGTGGTGGAGTAGTAGTAGGAGTAGTAGGTGGTGGAGTAGGAGTAGTAGGTGATGGAGGAGTAGCAGTAGGAGTAGTAGTAGTAGGTGGTGGAGTAAGTGTAGTAGGTGGTGGAGTAGGAATAGTAGGTAGTGGAGTAGGAGTAGGAGTAGTAGGTGGAGTAGGAGTAGTAGGTGGTGGAGGAGTAGTAGTAGGACTAGTAGTAGGTGGTGGAGTAGGATTAGTAGGTGGTGGGGTAGTGGGGGTAGTAAGTGGTGGAGTAGGAGTAGTAATTAGCATTTCTTACAAAGCCCTTGTACTATACCATTTCCTGCTGAAAGGCAATATTTTTCTCCATGTGTTCCTATATCTGGCGTGTCACGCAGTTTGTTGCTTGCTTACCCTCTATGTTAAACAAGCATTTGCAATGCAATAGGTCTCGCAGATACGCAAGTTTGAGCTATTGGCATTGTAAATGTATATGCCTTTTATATATGTATATTTAAAACCAACCCCAAAATAAAAGGCCTAGCCATTTACAATACTACCCTAATTCCCTTACCTTTTATCTGCATATCTTCCCCTTCATTCTAATCTAAATACTCCATCAGTACACCACATCTTACTCACAAACATATACAATATATGTTGCTCTCTACCAAACACATATAGTTTACAGTTAGACACAATAAGTCTGTATATTCTGTATATATCACATTAGGCCATTTAGTACTATCTTTTTACTTTTATTTAAAATTACAATTAATTTTCATTATGTTTTACAAAATAAAAACAACACACAAAAAACAATGTCATTTACAATATCAATAGCTCTAAATAATGTCACTGCGAGACCTATTGTATTTTTAATGCTTGTTTCCTTAGTATCTGAGTTGCAGTACTGGATTCTAAATGTCTTGGGCTTCTTGAGATCGGGAGAAAATCTCACCTTCGAATTGTTAAAAAGTAAAATCTAGATAGAAAGGTACTACCATCATTTAATTTTTTGATTTCTTGAAAATCTTTGAAAAACGGCAGAACTTTCAACCAAAGATGTGTGTGGAGGGTGGAGGGGGTAGGCTTCAGGGTTCCCAACAATCAGGCTGGCATTTCTTAAAATACATTATGAGAACCAGGACATGAGGAGGCACAAGGGGCAGTGGAAAGAGAGAGATGAGCGCATTGTTAGGGGTATTTAATACACAATTGTTTTCAAACTATCCAAGTTTTAAGGCAGAGACGAAGGAGAGAGAGAGTGTGTGTGTGTGTGCGTTTTTGTCGGTGTGTGCATGTAATCATCCAGGGTGAAATACGACACCTCACCATATCTCACTAAAAGCACCAGTACCTAACGATTTACTACAGAATAAATTTTTTAGGGGGGTGTAAGCTGGGCACACTATCTAAAGTACAGCTCATATCAGTGCTGGACAGACCCAGAAAACGTTTACAGCAGTTATCTGCAGCAGGTGAGCCCGCTACACGACCAGCACAAACAGGAATTTGGCAGCAATGTCTACAGAAAGATCGCTTTACATAAATATTGTGTGATAAATATAATTTTTGCTTTCAATTTGGTATGGACTTTTTCCATGGGGTGCAGGGTCATTACTGATATACATAAGGCGGGCCTTTTTCTAGAGTGACACAGAGGTTGAAAGACGATGGGTTGGAATGCTACCCTGAGGGATTGCCAGTGGTTAGACTACTTGCAAGCATTTCTCCCATCACCTTTTGTGGGATTGAAATGCATACTCTGAACCTTGTTTCTGCATTAATTAGCAAAAGACACACAATTCCGTCCATTATTTGTTTGCATAGTACTTTTCACCCTAAGTGGGATGGTATGCCCAGTCTCACTGTGCCACTGAATTCAAGCTAGCCTGGCTTATAAAGGGTAATACCCAGAAACTGGTCCTAGGATGCTTATTTCCAGTCCAGGGAGGACCTGGCTTGGCAGATCGGTCTTGACTGTTCCCATGAGGCACAGGGTCAGGACTGTTTTGCATATGGCTGCGTCTAAACTGGGGTGGCATGGTGAGCAAAAGACCGATGGATTTAACCCAGATCTTTTGACTGGGGGTGAATGTATGATTTATTCAGCATTCCGTCCATCATTTGTTTGCGTAGCACTTTTCACCCTAAGTGGGATGGGTATGCCCAGACAGGGGGCCCTTGCTCACTGTGCCACTGGATTCAAGTTAGCCTGGCTGATGATGGGTAATACCCAGAAACCAGCCCTAGGATGCTTGTTTCCGGTCCAGGGAAGACCTAGCTTGACAGTTTGGTCTGGACTGTTCCCATGAGGCACAGGGTCAGGACTGATTTGCATATGGCTGCGTCTAAACTGGGGTAGCATGGTGAGCAAAAGACCGATGGATTTAACCCAGATCTTTTGACTGGGGGTGAATGTATGATTTATTCAGCATTCCGTCCATCATTTGTTTGCGTAGCACTTTTCACCCTAAGTTGGATGGGTATGCCCAGACAGGGGTATCTTGCTCACTGTGCCACTGGATTCAAGTTAGCCTGGCTGACGATGGGTAATACCCAGAAACCAGCCCTAGGATGCTTGTTTCCGGTCCAGGGAAGACCTAGCTTGACAGTTTGGTCTGGACTGTTCCCATGAGGCACAGGGTCAAGACTGATTTGCATATGGCTGGTTCTAAACTTGGGTAGCATGGTGAGCAAAAAACGACGGATTTAACACAGATCTCTTGACTGGGAGTGAATGTATGATTTATTCAGCATTTCGTCCATCATTTGTTTGTGCAGCACTCTGCATTAATTAGAGCGCACACTTCATTCACCTAGGCTAGTGTCCATTCATAGATCTATAGAACAGATTGAAAAGTTAACTGCTGCCCAGTTCTTGAACAGCTCCAACCACGAAAGTGGAGACTAGCAAATAGTTGGAATCGCGAGATGAATTGAGTGGTCAAAGGGCACTAATTAACCTGTGTCAAGGGTACTCTCAAACATTTCCCTGGGGGCCGCAAAGTACTGTCTGAGGCATGCCAGAGGGCAGCGCCGATGCCAAATGGGCAAGGGTCGAGTGATGAAAGGTGGACATAGCGGGGATTTGAAACAGATGCATGGTTTGGACAACAAACCGAGCCTCCACATGACATCTGTCTGCCACCAATGCTCTACTGGCATGCACTAAAAATTAAAGCTAAAGCAACGCTTGTGCAGGTTAATAAAGTACACTTTTTAGAAGTTTATCATGTTTTTACATGTTTAGTGCAAGATGACTTTAAAACTAAAAGTGTTCCTTAAGATAAGTTGTCCAGGACACCTTCTTTTCTGTAATTTTAGTTAACGTGTAAATCATTTTCTGTAAGTTCCTGCTCTGTCATGTGAACAGCAGCCCAGTGCTGCTTTTCACTAGGGGGCCACAATTAAATGTCAGGCGGGCCTCAGGTGGCCCCCGGGACATAATTTGAGCATCCCTGTCCTGTGTGATTCCTTAGACATGAACAGTGCCCTCAGACATTTCAATTGCTGGTATCAAGGAGCCAGCTTGAACAGAATAATACTCCATAGCTTAGTTGAATAGCATAGCTGTATTGGTAAAAAGCACTATCTGATAAAAACTTCTAGGAGCAGTAGCCCTACACGCCGGTAGGTAGCATCTTCTGGCTCCCCATGGAGTCATCGGCGTCATCCGCACCGTAAATGACGTGCACACCACCTATATTCGCTGGAATTTACTATCAATGTGCAGACGTCACACCTGACTCTCTCTCAGACACTCCTTTTTTCGGAGCCATTCTGGACACAGGGCAGTTTCGGGCCTATCCTCCCAAGCGGAGAGTCCAGGATATTCAGGCTATGATTCTGATGTTCAGCCTCAATCCTGTATTTCGGTGAGGCTGACTATGAGGTGGTTGGGCCTCATGGCATTACTGCATCATGCTTGGTTTTCCTGCCCAATGGCATATGTGGGATCTGCAGTGGGACCTGAAGTCCCAGTAGTCACGGCACCAGGAAAATCTCTTCCACATGGTTTCAGGTCACGTACGGAACTGCAAAAGAACAGCAGTGGCAGCTAACGAACAGTGAATGGGTCCGTGGCCAAAGTCCCCCCCATTCCCCAACCGGAGCTAACTGTAGTAACAAATGCATTACTCCTGGGCTGGTGATACCACCTGGAAGAGGTGGAGATCAGAGGCCTCTAGTCTCTGGAGGAGTCCCAGCTCCACATCAACCTGTTGGAGCTCTGGGAGATTCACTTGGTACTGAAAGCCTTTCTTCCTTCGATCAAGGGAAGACTGGGGCAGGTGTTCACAGACAACACCATCGCCATGTGGGATTGCAACAAACAGGGCTGGGTGGAGTTGTGGACCCTTTGTAAAGAGTCTCTGGACATGTCTGGCACGTCAGGGTATTTCCCTGGTGATTCAACACCTGGCAGCCTCTCGGAATAGCAGAGTAGACAAACTCAGCTGCAAATGCCTAACGGATCACGAATGGAGTCTCCACCCATAGGTGATACAAGGTATCTTTCAGAAATGGGGAGAGCCTCGGTTAGAGTTGTTCGCCACTGTACAGAATGTGCAATGCCAGCAGTTTTGTGCACTGGAATCTCCAAGGCTGCTGTCCCTCAAACACATTTTTCATCTTGAGTGGAGCTTGGGTCTATTGCACATCTTTCTGCCTATGCCACTCCTGCCCAGAGTTCTCAAGAAGATCAGGAATGACCAGGCTCAAGTCATCATTGTGGCACTGGATTAGCCATGGAGAGTCTAGTATCCTGAGGTGTTGAGCATGACCATCGGTCTGTTGTGTATCGATTTAGATTCTGTATGAAATTCCAGATGTATGCCCTTATATAGGTATATTTCACATTGCCCTTATACAGGCATAGAATTCTAGTCCTTATTTAGGCATAGTCCATGCTACCCAAATACAGGCATGGCTACTTACATCCGTTCATCTAAGTCACAACGAGTTCCAGGAAAACCAGACTCTTAAGCCTTTAGGACATCCCCTTGCTTGGATATTGATTTCTCCAAGAACTCATTATTATGCATGAACATCTATTCCTTAGGGGTTCATTCATCACGTTCTTATGCCCGACTTTTACGTCAATACTGGCATTGCTAAACACCTTCAAGTTATAAATATACCTTGACTTGCTATGGCAAGGCACGGTGCGGTTAGGCTACCTACTGGCACGACGCGGCTCGCCACAGCAAGTCCCAAAGGAAGTCATCTCCCCAACTGACGCACTGACAGGCGCTGTCATCCTCCTTGCCGAGAATCCAGCTCCAGTGTTTCTGACTCCCCTTGCGGGGTGTTAGAGATCGAGTCCCGGGAAAGAGATACCAACCTCTTTCATTCTAAGGTATGGAGCTGATTAGAACCTAGAGAAACCTTTGGCAATTCTTGGCAAAACTAAACTAAACTAAACCTATGCTAAAACAGCACCTACTTCTTCCCTCATACTAGACTTATGTTAGGTACACTGGGGTAGGATTATTTTAGAAGCACCAGTTGAGTATTTTAGCCTGTGTTATTTATGTATGTATTTTTATATATGTCATAGCAACAGACCATGCTATTACAGTATTATTTTATATTACTGTTTACGCTGTACGCATTATACTTCGCATTGTGTCTTACGATTGTAGCAGTTCATATCTCTTGTATGAGAAAGAAGACTGTGCAATAAACCCTTTTTATTGAAACGCCCGTCTCTCTATTTCTGTGCAACTCTGTAGAAACGAAGCATGCACGATTGACTGAGTGAAACGGTTATCTATTGTTTCCACGACTCTGAACATATTGTTCCGACTCTAAGGGAAACTATGTTGTCATGTTTATGCGGTTGTCAGAAACGAATCCCTTCTTGTTCATTCAAGAAAGTTTCTACTGACCTCTGAGTTAGCTGCCACACACAAGTAATTAAGTTTAAGATACTCGATAGAGGCATACTGAACTCAGTCCTATGTCAAAACTATAGTGTATATTATTCAATGCGCAGTGCCTATTAGGGATATAGGAACTACACTACAGGTCCTCCAGTCAGGCTGTGTCTTCAGGAGGATCTCCTGTTGCAGCAATAGGGGAGGTTTCTCCACCAGAACCTGAGCACTCTCCACCATCATGCATGGAGATTGAGCGGCAACAGTTAATATCTTTTGTCATTCCTACCGAAGTCTGTAATGTTATGGCAGCCAGGTGTTCCTCCACAAAGATGGTATATGCCTGCCGTTTAGACAAGTTGTGTCATGGTGTGCCCCTCACAACACTGACCACCTTTCTGCATCCCTATCTCAAGTTCTATTGTTTGTATTATCTTTGGCCCAGCTGGGCTCTGCTCTGGGCACAGTTACGGGTAACCTTTCTGCCATCTAGCCATTTTTGAGGTTGCCCGATCAACCCTATCGTTGTAAGTCACACATAGTGGTTAGGTTCCTTAAAGGCCTGCAACATATGCTTCCCTTCTATGCCCTTCATAATGCCTCAATGGAACCTCAATTTGGTTCCCTCTTTTCTCATGTGTACTCCATTCGAGCCTCTCAACAGTTGCCTCCTAAGACTCTTGACTTTAAAAACTACCTTTTTATAGGCCAAAACATTGTTCACGAGGGTCAGCGAATTACAGATGCACTCAGCACACCCTCCTTACTTCTCTTTCTAACCAGACAAAATGGTCCTCTGGACAAGTGCCTACAGCATCCCGCAGGTTGTAACTCCATTTCATGTAGGCCAGAACATCACCTTACCTACTTTCTTTGCTCCATCTCTTCCCTCCAGTGAGAAGAAGAGATTACACCATCTGGATACAAAAACAGCTTTGTCATTCTTCCACGACTTCACATGAGAATTTTAGGTGGACGATCAACTCCTTGTGGACTATGCGGGAGTCAAAAAAAGGGAAGGCAGTATCTCACGATCGATTGTCCTGTGCATTAAGATCTGATATGCACTGGCCAAAAAGCAGCCCCCTGAGGGTTCGCGGGCCCGCTCCACCAGAGCCAAGCCTGCAACCACTGCATTAGCGTGTGGCGTCGCTGTCATTTACATCTGCCAAGCAGCAACATGGGCTTTACTGCACACATTTGCCAAGCACTACTGCCTGGACAGTCAGGCCTGTCGTGAAGGGCACTGCGCCCCTTCTATCCTGAAGGACTTTCTAATCTAATTGTTTTCGTAGTTCCACCTCCGGGGAGGTATTGTTTAGGCATCTATTCTAAGACAAGAAATATGCAGCTAGAAGTCTATATCAGATGAACAAGTTACTTACCTTCGGTAGCATCTTAACAGGTAGAGACTCTATCTAGCCGCAGATTTCTTTCTGACCCTCCCATACTCTCTGCTCTGCAAAACAATTGGGGTGCAAGGAATACCCTTTCAAGTTCCTTAGTTTTGTGTCAGACCAGTGGTGGGTGCCAATCATAGCTCTGTGCTTTTGGCGTGGAAAGTCACAAAAGTAACTGATGTCAGCGTGCCAAAGTGGTGTCTAAATAGGCAACGTGCACGTCATTTACAGCACAGATTACGCTGAAGAAAACAAGTGGAGTCAGAAGGCGGCCCTACCGGTATGGAAGGATACTGCTAGAAAATTTTCCGGATGCAGTCTGACGCCTGGAGTTAATTCTAAGGTAAGGAATCGGCACCTAGATAGAGTGTCTACCAAATTGGGCTTTACCAAAGTTAGCCAAATTGTTCTTCATAACTTAAAGGAAATTGTTATAGCACTTCTGAAGCTGAAGTATGTTATATTCTTACTATGGTAAACCCTCTAACTTGGCCAAGGGGTGTGGATAAATTAAGTTCAATCTCTCTTGACCAATAACTAACAGCAGAGAGTAGGCGATAAACAATATACAAAATCCAGGCTAGTATTTCTCGGTCATTGTTGCCAGTTAATTTGACAACCACTCACTGATGTTGCCTCTAAGATGCTTGTATATCTTTCCAACTGAGGAGAGGAGTGTCAAACTACAGTCTGTGCTACACAACATGATGTCAATAAAGTCTGCATCAATAAAACAAGTGTTTCTGAGATTTGCCTATGGACATCAATCCACAGCTGTAAGAGATGATGCCAACCCAGCAGCCTTTATCAAAAGGACTTAAACATCCATTGAAAATATATGTTTTGTAAACATCTGGGCTATGAAGATGATTGGACTGTACATTTTGAATTTCTATCCTGGAAAAAAACCCAGAGAAATTGAAACAGAGGGTGAAACGTCATTACGCTGAGCCTCGAGACTGATATATAGAAATAAAATACGAAAGCTATGTTTTTCAGCAAATATTATTTGACATATTTGTAGGAATGCATCACTACTGACAGCTTTGCATTTTCAACTAACATTCTGCATGGTTAATATAACCTACCAGCACATATTTGAAATAAATTGTCTTTATAAGGTCAGTACCAACCTGCTCATCTTATTTATTTGAGGTGGATTTACCCTTGGGTGCTTTGTCACACAGAGCAGCAACAACAGATTTCGAATTTATATGAACACTGAGGTCACCATGCATTTCAGACAGGAGGAACTCTGTTTTGCTTTTGACATTTTTCTCTTTTCCCTTACTGTTTTCTACCAAAGCTAAAGACTCTGTTTCATTGCCATGATGCGATTAGTTCAATGGTACTGAACAGCGAGAACAAAGTCTGGCTACACCACCATGGTTGAAACCAAGGTGGCATCAGCTAGTTAATTGCTCTTGAAAAAGAGTGAGTGTCTCCAAATGCCATTTTTGGGTCTCTATAGCCTGATGCTGCCACAAGGAATATCCGAATTACACATAGTAATACTAATTTACCTTTTTCAAAAACTAAAGACATTGTATGGGAAAACCCCAGGAGTCCCTATCGCTTCACCGTCAGGTGGGGCCTGACTTGGTTTCTTACATAAATACACAGTGTTGGCCGTGTTTTCACCTCTTAAAATTGCCATTAATTAATTTTTTGTCGAATGTGTTCAGCACTATTAACTAAAAAATGCCTTTCTTCTTTTTTTGTCTACACTTTTTGTTCAATAACATTTACAGTACTTGTGCAAGTAGCTGTCAGAACATACCCACCTTTTGAGCTGTTTTATTTCAATCCGATTATTTATTTATTTATTTATTTATAAAGTTTTATATAGCGCGAACGTGACCCACGAGGGTATCAGAGCACTTTACAGTATAAGAACATAAATGCTTGAGTTGGTATACATGCATTCAAATGTGTCAATTGGTACAAAAGAAATATAAAATATATGAATAACCAACATAGAGGACCTTGATGGTGGCTGTTTCTGTGCAGACAGGCCTGGACATGCGCTGTTGAATTTTTATAGAGTAAACTCACCTCAAAGGTATGCAATATGCTCGCTTGTTCTTTATCACTCAGCCTTTGCCCTTATATAAATTTGCCTTACAGTCAGCAAAGAACTATTATGAAAGGTAACTTCTGGTGCGGATAAGAAGCCATAGTGAACTGCTAAGCTAAATTAAATCTTTTTATTGAGAAGTGTGTTTGGTGTACTGGACTGCTATGCGCCCTCGCAGTCTGGTATTTTCAAAGATTGGAAAACGTTGCAACAAGACTTTGAGCATTTGGCAAAGTAGAATTTGCTCAGGATCCAAGGACATCGGAGTGTCAAGTTGCACTATGAGACCAGCAGAGAAAATCAATAGACAAAGAAAAATGAACGCATAAAGTGGGACACTGGCAATGAGCAAGTAGAGCATACAATTACAATGTTGCAGATCAGTTACCTTTCATTAATCTTATAAAAAGCACTTTAAGTCTGCCGTGATACAAGCGCTCATAAGCGACCAACTGTTTATTACTATTAAAAGAGGGTTTTCGCATACTCATCATTACTCTGAGATGCAAACCTAAGGAATAGGGCTTGGTAGCTGCAAGTTTCAAGCATAATGGGGTTGCTCGTGGAAATAGTGATGGTGGCTTCAGTTTGCCTTAATACAATTTAAACATTTGCCCCTAGAGTAAAACTCATCACGTTTATGCCTCTGATGACACACTGAGGTAGGCAATTTGTTAACACAGTCTGGCACTGTAGGGTCTGCGGGGGTTCTGAAAAACGGTGGAAACGACCTGCAACGAAGTATGGAGTTCAGGATTCTTTCATGACACGCATTCTAATTCTAAATACTGTAGGTGAGCTCGGCCTGTCAAGATACCACTTGAGTGATTAGCGCGCTCTACAAATATTGATTGATTGATTGAAGATATCAGGAATCATAATAGATGGGGATTTCGATTGACTGTTGAAGTTCACAGCTGAGAATCAAAGTTATGTGGGCGGTGTATTAATAATAGTGTCGACTACTCTAGGGAAATCATTTATGATGTATCCCAAGGACAAGAGAGACCTTTCTTCCTTGACTTTTGCACTCTTTACACAGTTAATACTACTTGTTTTCATCTTCCTGTTGCTGAACATTGTAATACCTACAACATTTTTATATTCTATATTTAAGCTCCTTTAAGTTGCAAAAAAGAAATACATTTCTAAAAAAAACGACAGAGACAAATAAGATTGAAGAATCCATAATATAAATGCTTAGGAATCCTGTTCCTGTTTTATTTTACCAATGTTTCATTTACTTAAGAAATCCATAAATCTGCTCTGTAGGAGCTAGGCCTCCTCTTCTATACTGGATCCAGTGCTCTTGGCTGACAAGGAGAGAGGTGTCTTCCTGCCCCTAGTTAATTTTTTTCTGGCTTGTCCATTGGTTTTCCATATATGTGCTCAACAATCTGCAAGTCCAATGAGTGTGTTACATATTTCAGAGTAGCATGTGACAACACAGCTGTTAAACAGAGCGACTGCTAACACAATACACAGAATGGACATTGACTTTCTTTGACCAGCCTCTTTCAGCCATCGCTTGAAACTTTGTCGATCTCGACTTCGCTGATCACAATGGAGTAGTCATCTTTCACCAAATTCTGTTGGCTGTTTGGCTGTGACCTGCTGTCATCACTTGAGTGCTTGCATTGAACAGCACGAAAACCTACTTTGCAACCATAGCCCTCTTTCATTGCTGCTAGTTCTTTCACCTGTGTCTCGCTCTCGGGTTTTAACACTACATATGTTGCCACGTGAACCCAAAATCTAATGGCATTGCCAATGCTTGTTTCAACGTTCTACCAAAACAGGGTTCTACTGGCCAGGCAGCTCACTTTAAAGCTTAACCGGATCCATAAGTAAAGATGGCTACTGTCCCCTTATACCAGGCTTTGGAGAGACGAACGGCTGGTGTTAGCTGATATTTTAATGACAGGACAGAGGGTTGGTTTTACATGTCACCATCGGTAAAGGAGCCTACTGACCCTGTCCACGTAAACTCTGTTCATTGCCAAATAATGTTTCCCTGTGTGAATGCAGTGCACTGTGTGTCTGAGTTTATATGTGTTGTCCACAGAGACTGTGTGCAGTATGAATAGTGCTTTATCACCATTCTGGAAGTTCCCTGGACAAAGGAAGGCTATTCTGGTCTTCCTATCCCTAAATTAGTTCCTGGGGCCCCGCCTCTGAGTTCCATCCTTGTGTTTCAGACACAATATAACTCCAGCAAAGACCATACCTCGAAACAAAACACTGGCCTAAAGCGGGGTACCTCCTTGGGCAGTTGTGCTTACAGACATGCCTAGAGAGAGGGTACCACTCTCAGGAACTATTGGTTGAATGAGGTCAACATCCTGTATTCATATGTGCACCCCATTTCTGTTCTACTGTTGAGAGCTTGAAAATCAGATAGAGGCCTCTTCATGACGATGCACTGCTGCCCCCCCTTGACCACCTGAAATCTACATTTCATGAACAGGTTTGTGCCCCTTCCTCCTTTTGAAGGCCTGGGAAGGCAGGAATGGAAGCCATGTTTTGCACTAGGTTAGCTGGGATTATTATTTTTTAACCTGCCTCCCTATTTTTTGGGGCTTCGCTATAGTGCTCTCAGTTTTCGATAAATACTAGTCCCCTTCAACCAGTAGGTTACATTTCTAAGGACTTGCACAGACGCTCATTTTCATCCAGTGAGAGGGATGGCTGACTGACAAGGACTTTTTAAAGTGCTGTTTCCCTTACAGGGCTGGAGACAAGCTTATGACTCGTTGAAAACAGCCCCTCTGCTGTGATCTGCCATGGAAAAAATAGTAAGCTGTATTCCTCAGTGTATGGAGAGGAGCAGCCACCTGTCCATGAGGTCAAGATCAAGGCCCAGGAAACTGAAGTCTTCATGGAGGTCATCTCAAGTGGGTGAGTTGCCCCAAAGCGTGCATGACCTGGTAGTCCATCTAACCAGATCCCAGCTAAGGACATCTGCTTTGCATGAGGCGTTTGAGCCTATTCAATACATTCCAGGTATGGTGCATCACTCTAGCTCAGCATTTTACTGCCTGGCTTTGTGGTAACACTTATTACTGTAGAGTGATGCAAAGAATATCCCTTTTCACTCTAGACTTTAGAGCAACTAGCCTCGTTTACTTAGTTGCCCTTGTTCTAAAATCATTTGCACCATCTCTCTTCAGTTTATAGGTCTAGATATATTTCACTTTAAAGACACATCTGGACCCTAACCCTGTTCCAGCTTCGCAGCAGGATAGGTTCACCATCATGAAGAGAATTTCAACCGCAATCGCCAGATCTGAGCCTCTAAAGTTTGGTACACCTTCAGGACCTAAGTCCATTCCAAGCACCAGTACCTCTTCTGCTTCCACACTGATTGTGGATCTCAGTTGGAGGTGTAACCGGTCTAGTCCTGAAACATTGCCCTTTTCACCTTTGCATGACTACCAAACCATCCCAATCTCACTCTTTGAAGCAATGCATTTCCTGCAACTTTGTTTCTCCTTACACAAGAACCATTTTTATGTGTGTTCTTTTTTCTGTTTAGTCTTTTCCTGCACTCTTTTTTTATGTTCCAATCATCCGGTCAGGACATTTGAGAGTGCATTTGTTTCGCAAGTCTCATCTTGTGAATTATTCCAGCATCACAACTCTGCCGCTGCTATATTGGGTCAGCTGGTGATCTACTTATTGAGTCCTTTCTCAATGTGCTGGCGAGCCTTCTATCCATGCCCACATGTACAGTGTGTGTGCCGCAGGTGTGCTGTGGGAGACGCATGAGAGGCAAGCCGGTCAGTGCCCATCTGAGCCCTATTGTTGCTAGCCATTATGCAAGACATCTATTGTCTAATGGGCAAGGAAATGCTTCAAATATTATTCCACCAAACCACTCCTCTCTTGGTTTACTTCCGACTAAGCACCCACTAACAATATAATTAATAATTAATTGGGGAGAGGGGTTGGCCTAACGGCTAGGGCGCTCGACCTCGGACTTGGGGATCTGGGTTCGAGTCTCAGTAACGGCGCCAAAAACCTCCTGTTATTCTGGGCAAATCACTTAATCTCCCTGTGCCCAAAATGAATGTGTGTCCTCATGTAACGTAACTGGTGCTATGTAAAGTGCTCTGATACCTGATTCAGTTTGGGTCTAGTTCGCGCTATATAAAACTCTGCAAAAAAAAAAAAATGCCCTCTTTAAAGAAAACCTATGCAATTCAGCTCCATTACAAGAACTATCCTCATATGTATGGACCAAAGAAACTTCCTTTAAAACCATGTGATGCAATTACAGGGCTTCTCCTTTTAAGCACAGAGATCTAGACTTTTGATTTAGATCTCCACAGTCTTGACTGAAGTTTGTGATCCCCTTTTAGATTAATCGGCACACATGAAGTACACCATCTTTTGCACAAACCAAATAAGTCAAAAGTGAGGATAAAATTGCTTTTATAATATAGAAAAACATCCCCTGGCAGTCATCAATGGACACCGAGATCTTAAATCGAGCTCCTAGTTAACTGTAAATTATTAACTATAAATGTATCAAACTAACACTTAATATCCTGCTGCAGCACTGCACCCTCATATACTCTCTACGTTAGCCAAGAAAAGCAGTTACTTGACATTGGGAAAGAAACATCGGTCATTTTGAGGATATAAACCTCTAGCTAGAGGATCCCAATGGTTCCGTGCTACATTTGATAGAATATTTGTTCATCCGGACAGACCACTTTGAGTTGTCTTTTCATCTCTTCACCTCAAGAAATGTAAGCTCTCAAACAAGGAAAGTGGCACAGTGGAAAGGGGACTGGGACAATTTCAATCTGAATACATCCAACTCTACCTTACCTCACTTCTTACTTGAATTTCCAGCCAATCAGTTGAACAATGAGAGTGAATCCCTTCTCAATACTTTCACCAAAAACCTTTAGGAAAGCATTTGACCTTCCCATACCCATCCAACGAGTTGTAGATAATAATTATAAGCCTGCACTTATTGATCCATTCCAGCACTTCGTTCAAAAGCGCTTTGAGTAGAGGATTGGTCCCTACAGCCTGGATATAAGCAAGTATTAAAACTTTACTAAAACAAAACTTTTGTCCTCAACCAATCAAAACAATGTTCTCCACATTCCCCTACTGCAACCGGGAGAAACTGGTCTTTAGCTAGCAATAGGAGCATGTAGAAAGGACAAGCATACTCCATGCATTTCAGAAAAGATTTAGGCCTGGTTACAGCTTGGAGCTGGTCGTTACCTATGCTCTAGTCGATCTACAGAAATAGAGGAAGCACAAAGCTCTTGTTGGAACACTCAGTGGTATTTTACACCATCAACCACTCTATTCTTCTATCAATGCCTGAAAGGGTGGATGTCTCAGGTACTCTCTTGAAGTGAAGGATTCAGGACCAGGCTGGACACTAAAATCTGCTCTTTTTAAATGGGTTCAAACTGCTGGCACACAGTAAGCGGCTGTGATAAGAATGTGGCAATGGAAGCAAAGCTAGGTCATGGTAGTGCCTCCTTCACTGAAAGCACCATCCTAACCTATTGCACTCTGGGAGCAGCACAATTGCCAGCCTGACCCTGGATGAAATCCTTTATAACTGACAGGAGTTCAAACAGTCTTGTTACCACCCAACAGCTCAAAGCCTGGGAAGATCTGTAGTGGTGTCCCCAAAAACCCATGACTAACACCTCGTCTATTTAACATCTATCCCGGGCCCCTAGTAAGACTGCTCCATCAAGCCGGACTGCAGTTCTTTATATAGGCTGTTTACATCCAGCTGGTCTTGAAGCGGGCCCATACCACCACTCCTCATAAAACTCAGTGGGCCTATCAGGCTGTTTTGCTGTGGCCATTAGTGGCTAACTACTGTGGTCTAACTTCCTTAACTTAATCCCTCTAAGACTGAGTTTCCGATCATGAAAGAGGCCATCTCCTGCTGGGAATGAGTCACTGCCCACCAAGAGGGGCCCTTGTCCACAGCCTCTCCATTAAGTCCTCAACCTTGGCATCTACATGGTTGCCAATTTGTCCATGGAAACTCAATGTACCCGAGTTACCAAAAATTGTTTTCTGTAAATGATGTCCTGTCCTCAGAAGAATGCTATCATTTATTCTGGTATTTTCCAGTAGTCACTACAATGGTACAATATGCACTGGACTGTTGCAAAACATCCTAACCATTAGCCAGTTCAACATGCAGTGGATTATGATTAAGAGATCATGTCAGCTCTATTCTTCAATCTGTCCACTGCCTGCCTGCATGCAGCTGATTAACCAACAAATGCATGGTCATCACACACATTGTAGTTTACCAGTCCACCATGGATTTCATGACTGGAAAATTCAATTAAGACAATTGAATTTGGGGGCGTGGCCAAGGCGGCCAAAATGGCGGTTGAGCACTAGAGAAGCTCCCGCCGCCAGAAGAGGTACCGCCGTTATTCAGCCTGGCAACGACAACCTTTCTGACTACAAGGGTGCCGGGGCTCCTTGCAGGGCTCTGAGGTTCTGTGTGGGGCCCTCCTTAGATCATCCTGGGGCCGCAGGACCGGCGTGGGGGCATGCAGGATTGACGTGCTGCTGGGCCTCTGTAAGGACTGCAGGGAGGAGTGGAGCCACCGCACTCTGTGGAAGAGGCTTGCTCCGTGGCTTTTGACCGAGAGCAAAGGGATCTCCCGGTGACTGTGGTGCGGACCTGCTGTACGCATCTCCTGTGGGTAACATGTCCTGTCATGGTGGGCTGGGCCGAGGCCCGGCGGCGGTCAGGTGAAGACTGACGCAGAGCGCACCCCTACTCTGTGGGGGAGTGGAATTGTGCGATGCAGGCCTGATTGGACCCTGGGCCTCCTGGTCAAGGCTGGAGGAACTCCCACTGGGGTTCGGTAAGGCCGCCCGACGGGGCGACTCGAGGTGGCTGAACTGCCAGCGGCAAACGTGTGGTGGAGTGCGGCCCAGCCTAAGGTGAGCTTGCGTGTCGGCTCATGAGAACAGAGGGCACGTCTTTTTATCTCTTCCCTCTGATCTCCCCTACCCTGTCTCTGGACTGTACGCATGGGTCCTCTGGGCCTCTGAGGTGAGGAGACCAGTGACTGCGCTGGGGAGTCAGGCATGGAAGCTGCAGCAACAGCCTACTGATTTGAATCCCTGCAGCATACCTATCTCGTTTCCAAGCTGGAGGCTGGACCGGGCCTGGTTGAGTGGAGAGTGCGGCAGTGGAGAGTGCGGCAGGCAGCAACAGTGAGACCCGGCGGCGGGGTGCCACCTCGAGGGGCTAACAGAGTGGATTAGCCATGACTGCACTAGATCTGGTGTGGTGGGGTGAGTCTCCTGGACTCGGGCACACTCCCCTAAACTGTGAGGTAGTGGCATCCTGTGGTGGGCATCTGGTGTCCTGAGTGGCCGGAAACGTGGACTGACTGTGTGTGGATGCTGAGCTGGGTCTCTGGGGGAAGAACGCAGGTGTCAATGGTGAACTGTTGACTGACTACCTCTCTGGATCTGGGGAAGTGGTGAAGTGCTCCTGGGAGCAGACTGGGGGCAGTGGCCTGAGCGGGAGTCCTCCTATTGTGTGTGGCATTGTGGGATGTGCTTCTTCTTTTCAACATCAGCTAAGGGTCTTGCCGCCTGGTGGTCTGGCTGATCGGTGGCTTCCCCCAACTCCCTGAGCCCCGACCTGGTGGTGTTCTAGCTCCCTTCCCACGTGATCTTTGGAATCTTGCTTCTGGAGGATGGGGCAGGAGAAGGTTCCGCCGCAAACTTCGGCACAAACAAAAATGGACCAGTATACGGTCCCACTGACAACCTCTCATGAACATAGAGAGGACTCGACAGAAAAAGGGCACCAGGGGGAGGCTCCATACAGGATAACAGGGATGCTGTGGAGATCAAAGTGGATGGTCTCAAAATGGATCTCTCCCTGCTGCGCCAGGGCCTGGGGAATGTGTTGGAAAGGAGCATAGAGGTTAAGACCTGTGTTTCCTCTGCAGAGGACGACATTTTCATACTGAAAAGGCAGATGTCTCGGCTGTCCGCTTCGGGGTTCACCTAGACAGAGAGGGCAGAGGATGCCGAAATTAGGTCTCGGGGTAATAATCTTCGTCTTATTGGCTTACCGCAGGTGACACTGAGAGGCTTGGTGGGGGTGTCGGAGGGCTGGTTCAGATCATGGATACCTGAAAACAAATTGGCCTCCTTTTTTGCTATCGAAAGGGCACACCGATCCCTTGTCCCAAGGCCTCCACCCGGGGCCTCCCCGCGGCCTGTGATCCTGAGGCTGCTCAAGGACTGGAATGTGATGCTGCTGGAGGCCCGCACCCGCCCTGATCTGCGGTTGAAGAATTCAAAGATTCTCCTATTCCTGGATTATACTAAGGCGGTGCAGCAAAGGTGGCGCTCCTTGACGGATATAATGCAGAAACTCAGTGAACTGGACCTGCGCGATGGAGGGCTCCAGGGGAAGCAGAGACGCAGTCTAGTCTTCCCCTGGAGTCGTTCGCGCTGGGAAGGGCCAGACTGGGGGGAAGGGGTGTGGTTTGGGGGGTGGGTATAAGAATGCAGGAGGGGAAGGCGACTTCCTCTTCCTGCATTCTGGCATTGTTGGGTGGGAATAGTTTTCAAAGGGGCAGAATTTTTGTGGAGTGTTTTGCGGAGGACGTGTAAAGGCAACGGTGGCGCGGTGTTCGTCGGGAGCCACTGGTTGGTGGTGAGGTTCGTGGCGACGTCGGGTTGATTGCAGAGTGTGGCGGTATGTCAGGGGGTTCGGCGGAGGAGGTGCGGGAGGCTTTGCGAGTGCTGGGGAGGGCCGGGCGGGAGGTTTTGTTGCGGCCAGGTGTTCTGAGCTAGGCCTGGGTAGGCCTGGAGAGGACCCCGTGGGCGGCCTCCGTGGGGATGTCGACTGTGGTGATAGCCTGCATGGAGGAGCCGTCTCCGGCAGGCCGAGGCACGTCGGGTAGGGGGCGGGGTGCCGGGAGCAGTGGAGCGTCGCGCGGATTCCGGCTGGTGCTTGCTGATGCAGGACAAAGTGAGGCGGGCGCTCGGCGGTCGTGCCCGGAGGGCAGGGTGAGAGCACCAGGACTGGGGGCTGTTTGTGCGGGAGGGCAGTGGCCCGGGGGGGCTGCTCACCAGGGGGTAGAGAGGGAGGTGGGTAGCGACGGCGAGGAGGCCGCTTGTGTGGAGGGTGGGGCCCTGGGGGAGGGGGCAGGCCCTCTGGATCATTCGGTGGGTTTTCGGTCCAGCACCGCAGTAAGCCAAGGGGCTGGGGGGAGGGCCCCCAACGCAGGCACAGAGGAGGTCAGGCCTGTGGGTGAAGGGAGTACTGCGGTGGACACCCCTTGGAGGAGCATGCAGGGTGTAGGGCCCAGGGGCTACTGCCCACCTTTGTTGGGCAGATCGGAGGCCATGGATTTGGAGTCCAAGATTAGGGAGCAGAGGCACCTCGTTCAGGAGGCGGATGCCCGGGGGGCAGAACTTGAGGCCATCAGGGCTGGTGCGGTTTGGGAGGAGGAGATGGAGGGCCCTCCTACGCCTACCTTGGAGGAGGAGTTTTGGGCAGAGCAGGTGGACAGGGAGAGAGTTGGTAGGGCTCAAGGTGTATCGGTGGGGGCTAGGGGTGCCAGGCAGGGGCAGTTAGGGACGGCCAGGACGGCAGCGAGGTCCGGCAATGCCAGAGCCTGCCCAGGTTGGAGCGGCATGGGGATAAGGGGGGTTACCAGCTGGCGGAGGTCACACGAGGGGTAGCAGGTTCGGCGGGGCGCAAGACGGCCTCTGAACGGCGCCTTGAAGCAGTAGGGGAGTCGGCGGCGGCTCTCCCTCCATCGCGGGATCGGGCATCAGCGCTGTGTGTGGAGCGGGCGATGGGGAGTGGTGTGCAAGTGCAGAAGGGTGTGAAAAGAGCGGTACGTGAGGTGGTGTGGAAGCCGGTGGAGGATGAATGGGAGCTGAAGTTGGATTATGGTGCAGAGAGTGAGGAGTTGGAAGAAGGGGAAGTGAGAGATGATGTGGACAGGACGGGGGGAAGGAACAGAGCAACAATGGACTTGGTGTCTTTCAGGCCCCTCGGAAGAAGACTGGCAAGGCAAAGGTGTCTACGGCAAAGCCCAGCAGCTCTGAGCGACGGCCAGGAGTGATGCAGTTAACGCTGGCAGGTGAGGGTGCTTGGTGGGCTGCTTGAGAGGAGGGACTGATAGATGGCAGAAAGAAGGCGTGCAGGTCGGTGGGAGTGGGGGAGGGGTCTGTGAGAGAGGCAGGGGGAGTGGGGGCCGGGGGGCCATAGCCGGGGGTGCTTGCGTCTACGTCAGGTAAGAAGGTGGTGACGGCAGGGGTACAAACGGACAAGCCCGGGGGGACGGATGACCAGACGGATGGGAAGGAGGACAAAGACGGAAAGTGGGAGGACAAGCATCAGAAAAAATTGCCCTATATGGGCTTGGCCACGCCTTAAGGGTAGAATTTGGAAACATGAATACGTAGATGTTTTCAAGCTGCTACACAGGGAAGTACAGGCGAAGGAGGGCTCAAAAGAGGAGGAATGGGAACTGACTAGGCGGCCCAGGGTGCCAGTGAATATGGAGAATTGGACGTCGGCCTTTTTAATATACACGAGTATCTACTGTGAGAAGCACCTGGATAGGGCTATACCCCTGTTAAAATACATGGACATTATCAGAAAGGCTCAGTTGCAGTTTGGGGGTTTCGCTTGGCTGAGCTATGACGGGGAGTTTGGGTCCCGGGTTAGTGTGAATCCTGAAAAACCTTGGGGTGAAATTGATCAGGAGCTGTGGATGTAGTGGATGGCATTGACACACTCGTCGGCCTCCACACACACAGCTAGCGGGCTACCAGTTCCCTATCGGTCCTTTCCGTCGCGGCCCGCCCAGTCTGGGGCGGGAGGAGTGGTCACACTTGCAGGGCACACAGCTCTAACAGCCAAACCAGGCACCAGCACGACCGGTGCCTGCTGGAGTTACAACAAGGGATATTGCTTGCGATACCCTTGTAAGTTTAAACACGAGTGCTCCACATTGGCCACACCCTCGGAGCAGTGGCGAACCACAAATTCGAAGGGTAGGGGACAGCCTGGTCAGAAGGGCGCCTACTCCGGTTAAGGTGGAGGCGATGGCCCAGTGACTCGCGTGTTACCCTGACAGGGAGGCGGCTTTGAAATTACAGTGGGGTTTCACGGAGGGCTTTAGAGTGGGCTACCAAGGACCGTGGGTGCGGAGATGGGCGGACAACCTTAAATCAGTGAAAGGATTGCCTAGAGTGGTGGCAGCCAAGTTGCAGAAGGAGGTGTTGGAGGGTAGAGTGGCAGGTCCATTTGTGGAATGGCCCCTTGAGCATCTGATCATTTCCCCGTTGGGAGTGGTGCCAAAAAAGGAAGAAGGTGAATTTCGTATGATACATCACCTTTCTTGGCCGGAAGGTCAATCCGTCAATGACTTCATCGCGCAGGTAGACTCCCGGGATGCTCTATGTGTCGGTGGATGATGCCATTCACCTAGTGCGGGTGAGCGGGCCGGGGGCGGAAATGGCTAAATGTGATGTCAAATCAGCCTTCCGTCTTTTGCCGATTCATCCGGCGGATTTTGCTCTGTTGAGCATGCAGTTTGTAGGGGCCATCTATGTGGACAAGGACTTGCCCATGGGTGTGCCATTCCCTGCGCGCTTTTTGACGTTTTTAGCACATTCTTGCAGTGGGCTTTTACTCAGAGTAGCGGGCATCGGGACGTGACACACTACTTGGATGATTTCCTGTTCATCGGTAGAGCTCAATCGGGGGACTGCGACAGGGCCCTGTCACAGTTCCAGGACATGGCACTGCACTTTGGAGTACCCTTGGCGCCAGAAAAAACAGCTGGGCCTAGCTTTTGCTTGACATTCTTAGGGATTGAGCTGGATTCCGTTCAGTGGAGGGCACGCCTCCCCCAGGCAAAGGTGGAGGAAATTCAGGCATGTCTGTTGTGGTCAATTGGAGAGAAGAGGATTGCGCAACGGGCTGTGCAGCAACTGTTGGGGTTTTTGAACTTCGCGTAGTGCGCATGGGGCGGACGTTCTGCAGGCGGCTCGGCATGGCCATGTCAGGGGCAATATTACCACACCACAGGGTCCGGATCTCCATGGGGATGCGTGCTGACTTACTGACATGGCTGACGTTCCTCTCTGATTTCAATGGGGTGTGTCTAGATTTTGCTGAGGAGCGGACTGTTTGGCAGATTCAGATCTACTGAGATGCAGCGGGGGCAGCAGGTTTTGGCCTCTTTTGGGACGGCAGATGGTGTGCGGAGGAGTGTCCGGCCCAGTGGTTGCAGCAGGGAAGGAGCATTGCGTTTTTGGATGGCGGCAGGATGCGGCATGCGGAGTTCGTTCAGTCATTGAGCAAGGGGTGTTACAGTTTGTGCTACACTGTATTGAAAGGGGGCTGTCGGCTGCGACCATTGCAGGAAAGTTGGCAGGGTTGTCTTTCTATGGTAGTTGGTTTTTTGGTTTCGACCCCACGAAGGATGTGGTCATTGGTAGGATGCTCAAGGGTTGGGGTAGGGAGAACAGGGGGCGAGGAGTATTGAGGGGAGCAGTGACTTTTGAATTGTTGGTCCGTTTAGTTGAAGTGTTGCCATTGTGTTGTTATAATAGCTTTGAAGTTCGCCTGTTTAGGCTGTGCATGGTGTGGATGTTTTTTGGGGCATTCAGGGTTTCACAGTTGTTGAGGACAAGGTCCAAGAGTGGTAGGCGGTTTGAGGAGGTCAGATTGGAAATGGGGCGTCTGGGGATTTGGTTGGGTCAGTCCAAAACGGATCAGTTGGGGAGGGAAAGTGGGTCTGGTTGTGTGAGAGTGGATGGGGGGTGGGGGGGGGGGTGTCCGGCGGCTGAGTGGAGGACTTTTGTGCAGTTAGTGGGGGAAACAGGAGGAGAAATGTTTTGTCATGCGTCTGGGGCCAGGGTTACGGCTGCGCAGCTGTTGGCGGTTTTGCGCATGACTGTGGGTAGGTTGGGTTTGAATCCGGCAGGAATCCGGCAGGCTTTGGGACCCATTCCTTTCGAATTGGGGCAGCGACGGCAGTGGCAAGGTTCAGTTGGTCATGGGATAGAATACGGCGGATTGGTAGGTGGAAGTCCCGGTGTTGTGAGCGGTATGTCAGGAAGTAGGGTTTTTGGGCTGAGGCCGGGGTTGTTGGGTTTGAGGGTGACTGCATTCCAGGATGTGTATTAATAGATTTTTCTTTCGTAGGTTGCGTGGGCGGACTGGGGGCCAAGACGGTCACATGGATTGTGGGGCATTCATTTGTGCACTGGGCATCGAAATACGCAGAGCAGCAGGTTTACGGCCGTAACCTGGGACTCAAAGGACATCAGCATGAGGTGCACTGGTGGGGGAAAGGGGGGATGCGATAGGGGGAACTATTGCCCTGGCTCGCGAAGATGGTCCCTCAGAGAGGATGCCCGGATCTGTTGATCATTCACTTGGGGGAAAATGACTTGATTTGGATGTCGGGTTTGGCGGTCTTGCAGCTGATGCAGAGGGATCTGGAAGTGATGAAGCAGAAATTATCTGGGACTTGCATTGCATGGACTGAATTTATCCCCAGGAGGGTTTGGAGAGGGGTAAACAAGCATGGGGCTGCAGAGAAAGCTCGGAGGAAATTGAACAGGGCAATGAGGGTGTTTTGTGAGGGTAGAGACATTAAGGTGATAGCCCACCCCGGAATACGGCTTGAGGTAAGATTGCTCTCTAGGGATGACGGAGTGCATCTTTCGATGCTTGCGAATGCCTATTATATGATGGAAGTGCGTGATGTGGTGAGCAAGCTGTGGAACAAGGCGATAGGTGCCGCAGGGATGTGTGAGGGGACGGTGGCGAAAGATGCTCAGTAGAACCCTGAAGGGGAGGGGGGCAGGTAATCGCCCTATAGGGGATTCCCTGGTTGGCGGTATTTGGGAGGGGTGGGGGGTTCACTAGCGGACGCACCCACCTCTCGTGGGGGGGGGGAGAGTGAATGATGAGGGGGCAACTGGTGGCATGAGAGTAGTGCCAGGATGCGAAGAGAGATTGGAAGGAAGGGATGAAGAACAGAATGTGGCGTGGAGTGGAATGGAAGGGGAGGCTGGAGTGTATGAAGATGGAGTTGATGTTGGGGGGAAATTTATTGTTGTTGATTGTTGTATTTTGTTGTTTATGTTTGTGCAGCCTGGTCCTAATAAAATGGCCTTTTTACGCTTAACAACAGTGTAGCCTGATTATTGCGCGATATGCTCCTGTTCCCCGCCCGCCCCAAGGTCTTCTTCCAATCCCGCACTCTCTTCTTTGACACGGATCAGCGTGGAAGTGAGCAACCCAGCACCGATTACTGCAGTGCCCCACCCCCATCCCGCGAGCCGCGCCGGTTTGAGGGCACGAAGAAACAAACTGGGTTGCTCTCTCGCCATCAGCAGAGGGGGGGAGGGTTCGCCCTCCCAGAGGGCCCGGGTGGGGCGAGGAGCCAGTGAAGAGGGCTCAGGCATGGCCTCGAAGAACTTCCCTTGAATCGTGCTTCACCGGGGGACGTTGAGAGCCTCCCAGACACTCCAGCGTTGTTCCGCTCTGCGAAGGAGGACCTGGGCTCTTCCTCCCAGCTTTCTGATTGGTCATGACTTATGGCTCCTTCGTCATTCACATTGCTGATTGGGGTGGGTGAGCAGGTCAGGGTATTGCTGGAGATGATGGTTGGAATTGCCATCTCTACTCCTTCCATTGGGGTTCTGCCCCTTAGGACTATATCCTTCTTTGTGCTGTTACTTCAGTTAGCTATCAAGGGGCAAAGCCTCATTATGTAGTGAACTTTCTTTGGTTGGCAGGTGCAGGATCTTCATGTACGGGCGCCAATTGGACACAGTGGTCCTGTACCCCTCTAATTCGAGGTTTTTGGGTTTTTTAGTTAGGGCGACAGATGCTTCATGGGGTGAAGTGTGGGGTTGGGGGCCGTTGGGGGGTGGGTAGCTTAGTTGGGCTGTTGAGACTGGTTTATCCCTTTGTTCTTTTTAACTGTTCTGACTTACTATTGCTTTTGTTTTCTTTGTTAATAGCGGCCCTTATGCAGACAACAGTGGTTTGCTTGCTGTGGCATGGCATGACATGGCAGGCCTTCGAGGTACTATATCCCACTCTGTTCTGGGTGGGTCTATTCCTTGCTTTCTCCGGCTGAATCATGACCTCCTCTAGGATAACAGTGCTCTCTTGGAATGTGAATGGCCTTCTGGAATTTATTAAGCATTCTGCAGTACTACGATATATTAAGCACCACAGGCCAGCAGTCGTTTTCTTGCAGGAGGCTCACCTCCTGGGTATAAACTTCCCCTTTCTGGGCCGTTTTGGCTATAATAGGGTTTACCACTCAAGTTTTAAGCGTGGCTCCAGAGGAGTCACCATATTGCTGCACAAATCTTTCCCCCTGACAGTCACAGCGCACCACTAGGGATGTTACATAGGTATTGAGGGTCACCTGGAAGCAGGCACTATAATTTCATATCCTGCTATATCCCACTGCCCTTATCCCAACCTTCCTTGCAATTCCTGAAATCCTTCATCTTGACTCTCCCTCTGGGCGTCATGTTGAATGGAGGAGACTTTAACATGCTTCCTCATCCAATCTTAGATGCCTCTTCAACCCCCTAATCTGCCAGGCGCTCCCGGTTGGCTTGCTTGTCCTCCTGGGCAGACTCTCTTGGCCTTGGTAATGCCTGGCTCTCATGGCATTCCGCACAACGGGCTTATACTCATCAATCCTCAACATATGCAGCAGAATCTCACATTGGCCTGGTGTGGTTACCGGCAGCAGATCTTCTCTTGGTTCAGTCGGTTTGTATCCTCCCACGTGGTATTTCAAATCATGCCCCGTTGTTGTTGCCATGGGGAGCTCAATCCCCTGTCTTGCGCCCTGCATAGAGGCTCAATGCTTGGCAACTGTAAAATTCGGAATGCGAGGCCTTGGTCAAGGAGGACCTGCTGCCGTTTTTTTTACCTCAATGTGGGCTCTGTAGCTTTGGCAGTGATGGTATGGGTGGCTAGCAAGCCTTCCCTGAAGGCCGTATTAAAGGCTATGTCCATCAGGCCGAGGCTCTCCGGATGGTGCGCCTGACCGATTAAGAGGCCCCGATCTTATGAGTGGAAGCCGCGCTCCGCCTTCGGGACACCGAGCATTCCCGTCTTGTCTTAGCCATAGCCTGTATAGAACTGTGGCAAGTCTCTCTGGAGGTGACCAGACAATGCTATAGAGCCTCTACACAGAGGGTGCATGCCTCAGGCGATAAATCACATAAATTGCTGTATTGGCCAGTGACTCGCAGAGTCTCCAACTGAGTGGTCCTGGAGATTCGGGATTCGGCGGGATGCCCCCACAAGGAGCTCCCTGCAATTGCTCAAACCTTTGCAGATTTTTGTCAGGGGTTATATCCGCAATGCCTTCCTCCACCAACAGAAATCACAAATCCCCTGCTAGACAGTATACCACTGCTGACTATACCAAATGACTTGGCTCAAGAGCTGGATCAAACTTGACGCTTGAGGAGGTGAATGCTTGAGGGATTGCAAGCTGGGAAAACCGCTGGCCCAGATGGCTATACCAGTGAATATTATAAACGCTTCCGGGAGATCATATGCCCCCATCTGCTGAATTCCTACACAGCTGCTCTGCAGCAAAGGTCTTTTCCACCAGAACTGGATTGCGCCACAATCTTAATCCTGCCCAAGGAAGGTCTCCTTAGGGCCGATTCCGCTGATCAACCCTGATATTAGGATCTATGCAAAAGTGTTAGCTGTACAGTTTAGTAAGGGCCTTGCCCCAACTAATTAACCAGTATCAATGTGGATTCATGTCAGACTGTAGCTCGCGTCATTGTATTAGTAGACTCGATGTGGCGCGGTCCAGAGTGCCCACCCTTGATGAGCATGCTGGCACTTTTGCCAGTTGATTTCATTAAAGTGTTTGATACAGTGTTGTGGGCCTTTATGTATGTGGCTCTTTGGCAAACTGACCTGGGAGAGGGGTTCCGCAAAATGGTTTGGCTCCTGTATCATTCCCCGACAACTCAGGTCCGGGTGGATGGGGTCTTATCTCCTGCATTTTCCATCGAGCGTGACATGCGCCAGGGGTGCCCACTGCCACCATTGCTGTTTGCCTTGGTGATACAGCCCCTGGAGTGGCTCATACACAGTGATGCCCAGTCTGTGGTTGGCGGTGGGGAACGGGCCTGGAAGACCTCTTTGCGCTATACGCTGATGGTACGCTTCTGTTCTTAAAGGATCCACAGCATTCTGGGCCTCGCTACCTAAAACTCCTCCAGCTGTACGGTGAGGCGTCGGGTTATTTAAGGGGAAGTCATGCTTAGTGGAGGTAAAAGGCGACACTCTAGAATGGGTTTGGCTCTTCGGCTTGATCGCGACCTAGGCCACTGGACCTTGCTACCATTGAACCCTATGTGGCATACGACCCTTTTTCAAATAGTGTGCCTACCGAGCTATTTGTATGTGTTGAGTAATTATCTCTATCCCTTCTCCCATAAGTGGTTCGACTACCTGACCACCTGACCAAAAAGTTTACCAACTTTGTGTGGGCTGGGGGCCAACACAGAGTGCCGTTTTAGTCATTACATAAGTCTCCTTTTGATGGAGGCTTAGGGCTATCTGACATTTACTTATATTATTTTCGCAGCACACATGGTGCCAGTTAATGAATGGTTCACAGGGGCGGGGGGATGATCCGACATATTGATTGCAAATATATTTATTGGGGTATATGGGCTGCTTGATCTCCTACATGGAGCGCACCTACCGAGAACCCTGCCTTCCTCCACGAGGGTGTCCCTCATTTGTTGGAGGGCAGCCCTTCACCTTACTGGTTGGAACTGCCGCTTGACCAGTATGACCCCTTTATGGCTGGAAACTTGGTTTGGTCAACTCTTGACCCTAGAGGGGTTTCTGCCTTGGGATCCCCTTGGGATCTCGTACCTGGGAGATGTTTATAAGGGGGGGAACATTATGTCATTTCAAGAGTTGTAGCCAAGTACTCCTTGTCCAACTCGCAGTTCTTTCAGTATCTCCAACTGCGCCATGCCCTGCTAGCTCACGACATTCTGGAAGATCCTTTGCCCGAATGTAATCCGCCAGAGTGCAGATTTTCCAAGGGTAGCTTGGTAAGGCGGCAACTTCAGTTTTCTATCGATCACTAGTGATCCACTCCCAGGTCAGACTGGAGAAGGCACGGCAGAGGTGATGTCATGGGTGGGGGAGTTGGATGAGGATGAATGGAGAGAGGCTTGCATGGTGCCTAGTGAGATGGCGATTTTGACGGAGCTGTAAATGGTTCGATTCAACTACTTCCATGCAACATATCTTATACTGAGACACCTATAACATTCGCTTCCTGGTGCGCTAGCGGAATTCGCGCAGCGCTTCCCGCAGTGGATTTCTAACATATAGCCTGGGAGTGTCTGGAGCTGAGGCCCTTTTGGCTGGAGGTGGGTCAAATCGTGTCCACGGTCCTGGGTCCCTCCCTGGAGTTAATGCCTCAGACTGCGCTACTTGGGCTGATGGAGGAAGTAGGGGGCCCTAGAGCGGAATGTGTGTTTCTGGTGAACGCTTGCTTGGTAGCCATACCTGCTCAAACATTGAAACAACAGAAGCGCCGACGATTAGGAGATGGCGTGCAGGGGTGGATTGGTGTGCCCACCAGGAGAAGCCAAACTTTGAAGCTAGTGACTTTCCTTAGAAGCATGTATGTATATCGGAATAATTATGTGGCTATTACGGTCTATCGATCTGATATTGCAATGTTATATATTATTGATGTTTGGGCTGCTGCTCTGTCATGCATGTTTGTCGATCTTACCCTGCATTATGTGATGCTGTGTGTTGTCCCAAACCTTTTAATTTAAAGTTGGTTAAAAAAAAAAAAGATAATTGAATATGCAGTATGCTCCACAAATCCAACCCTACTGGATGCTCTCAAAACATGAATGCCAAATTATCAAGATAAGGCGTTCTCTGTAGGGGCTGGTAAGTCTTGGAATTCACTCCCAAGGCAATGGAGAATCTAGTACAAATGGTTGACATATCATAACTGTAGGAAGGTTGATCCCTGACTATGGTTGCCCCCAACTTTTTGCCTGGTGTTTTGCTGGTTTTCTGACTTAGTTGACCTGAGGCCCTGCTATTCAGGACCTCAGGCCCACTGCTCTCTCTGTAAAATGGATTCCATGTACCTTAGGTACATATCTAAATTGGATACTGAGCCACCTTATCAGTCCCTGTACAGTGTACCTTAGGTACCCAGGGCATAGGTGTACCCAGGGCCTACCAGGGGCTGCAGCATGTATTATGCCACCCCTGGCTGGCCATCCAAATCTGACACAACTGGCTGCTTGACAGCTGGGGCAAGGTGGTGTAATCACCCTTTGCTTTAGATATAGTATACCTATATCTAACCCTAAAATGGACACACAGATCTCCTATCAGTCACTCCTATGGCAGGCCTTAACAATCCTGAAGGCAGAGTGCTTGGAATCGTGTGAGATGGTGCTCTGGCATGAGCTGAGCCTGTCTGCGGCTTTCGGGATCTATCCCTTAGCCGTTTCCATGATATCGCATACCATATACTCTTAAGTGCATTATAATCCTCGCGGTTATGTGCCAACTCTGGTATCGCTTTATCAAAACATGTCGAGTAAGGTGTCATACGAATTGGAATACTAACCCCTCGCCAATTCTGGCGACGGGGTTAGCATTCCACCCTTCTAGAGGGACACGACATGTATGTAACCCCTAACCCCGGTTAAAGTCAGACAGAGCCTTAGCATCCACAAAATGGATGCTGCCACCGAGACACAAGTCTGCCCTCCTGCTGCTGGGAGTCCTCCCAGAGCAGGAGATAAGGACAAAGGGTTTCCTGCCAGGGGCGGTGCCAGCACCGTCCCAGACAGGGTTTTGTGTATTGTAGGTAGGCAGGGCTTTAGAGGAAGGTGACTGCAAGTGGCACCCCGGTGCTCACTGTGCATAGGCCGGCTGAAACCAGTTCCAGGGGCACTCCAGCCCCTGGCCTGGGGAAAGCCCGCCAAGGAAGTGGGTGTAACCACCCCCCTCCTAGTCCCACCCATAGGGCAGGACTTAGTCGCGTGCCAGCCCCTTTTTACAGGATAAAGGTAGAGACTGGCCCCCTTCCAAATCAGATCATCTTTGAATCCTGAAACTACTTCCACGAAAGGAACTCAAGACTTCTTCCTAAGATTTCTCCCTTGTGACTAAGGAGTAGTCACCCTGCATCCGCAGGCACCATCTTAAGAACACTGCGGTCTGCTGCAAGTCTCTCCTCCGGATCAAGACTGCCCAGCTCGACGAGAACCGGCTTCCCTGGCACCTCTGACCTCTTCCTGCATCATCAGTCACGCTGAGATTCGTGGGTGTGACGAGACCTCGAGGGACCGGCCATCTTCAAGACTGCACGACTTCTTTCCAGTAAGCCCGCCGAGTAATTTCCTGGTGAGTGCTTTGGGGTCCGAGAAGCCCCGACCCTGAGCAGCTCCAGCACCGAAGTGCAGCCTCCCAGCATCTCCACGATCTGCGTGGGGCCCTTCTGCTTTTTGCTGCTCACCGCGTTGTTTGGCTACTAGCCCGTTGGCTTGTGGCCTTCCTGACGACGCCCGACGACATTTCTGCTGCTGGTCTGGTTGCTCCAGACTGGCCCTTGCTCCCTTCCAGAAGAGGAGCACCCCGGACCCTCCTGGTCCACTCAAGACGCCATTTTGAGTCCACCGCGTGGGCTTGAATTAGCCAAGGCTTGTTGCCCACTCCTGGGTAACTTCGACGCCGACGACTCCATTCTTCGTGGGACAGCTCGCACCTCCATCCTGGTCGCCGACAACGCCTCCTGGTCCGAGAGACTGCAGAGCCCAGCAGCGCCCACTCACCTGACTGCGGTGACTTCGCCCGGTGCCATCCTGGTGCCCACTTAATCACTGGCTAGTGATTCAAGAACTTGGTCCCCTCTGCTTTCAGGTTTTCTTCTTCCTTGATCCAGGCTTGGATCCATCGAACTTTTCTTCACTGGTCGCCTGCCAGCAACTTCTTCCTTCCAGGCTCCTGGTCCGGCAACGAGATCCCCGACGTCTGTTCAGACCTATGCAGCTGCAGCCCCTGGGCTAGGTAACTTCGGCACTCCGGTGTCCCAGCATAGCCTCACTATCCAAGGGTCAGGATCCACTGTCGTTTTCTCCCTACCAGGTCGGGTTCGCCCGTGAACACTAACTTTGCCTTTACTAGCCTCCATAGACTTTGTCCCGCATCCCGCGTGAGAGTGCACACTCTGCACCCGAGTCCCCTAGGTCTCCTAGAAGTAATCTAACGATTCCCTAGTCCAGTCCTAGCGATTCCAAAGCCTATTAGAACTGTTACTTACCTGCTAGTAATTCGCATTCCACTTTTAGTGTATATGGTTTTTCGTGCCCCTCGGGCATTTGTGTAACGTGCTAACTTAAAAGTATTTTCGTAAGAGTTTTGTTGTGTGCTTAGCACCCTGTCCTCATAAAGAGTACAGGGTTGTTGTGATTCTAATAAATACATTGTTTATTTTCATAACACTTGTGTGGTGTCCTTTCACTGGGTGTTCAAGGGGTAATGTGATGGTAAAACAGCTGGCTTAACACGCCCTCTAGAGTCTTAGCCTTAGACTGCTCGTATCCATGCTACTAGGATAGCTGGTCTATAAGGTTGACTTACAACCAATCATCAATAAGGGTTGTTTGGACTGATATATAGTGATCACTAGAATAGTGAACACTGCACATCAGGCCAACTTCTCACATTGGTGGCAGCGGTGGGATTTGAGCTTGCTGTTGTTTTACCACACATGCCCTAAGAATATCTTGTGAAAGATCACATAAGTACTAAAGGTACATATAACTTAGCTTAGAATACTCTGAGTTCTACTGAACCAGCTGTTGTAGCTCCTAGGGCTTAGCACACCCTAAACTACAACTCTAGCAAGGGATCAGTAGGCAAACATATAGTGTAGGTAAGTGCACCACTTACACCTCACTAGAAAAGCATGTCTACCCAGGGAGAATCTACTGAGACTCCCCTGGTCAGTGTTGACCCTCCACAGGTCACTTCAAGATATGCAGCTCTCAGCTTTCAGGAGATGAGACAAATCTGTGTCTCCAGAAAACTGAAGCAGGGGTCTAACCCCACCACTCCCTTTCTGATAGGTCTCTTAGAGACATATGATGCCAGAAAGCTTTCTCAGTTACATGAGAACATGCCAGCCTTAGAGGGAACCTCTGGGGATCCAGATCTCCCCAACACTGATTCAGCAGTTGAGGAGGAGGATCAGGAGGTACTCTCTGGGGATGAGGTAGACAAGGGTCTTGAGGTAGTCAGAAGGCTAACTAGGACCAACTTAGACTTACTTGGGCTAGGATCTGGGGGCCCCCCAGTACTAACCCGAAGTGGGCCTAACCTTGGAGTTAGGAGAGATAGATCTCTTTCTAGGGACTCCAATAGATCTCTGCACTCTAATGCCTCTTCTCAGGGGAGAAGGAATCCTCCACAGAGGAGATTTACTTCCCCTCAGAGAAAGGAGCATGAGGCTAGGATGAGACAAGCTGAACTGAGGATTGAAAGGGAAGAAATTGCCCTGGCCAAAGAGAAGCTTGCCCTGGCAAGAGAGCAGCAGATGAGTGGGCTAGCTCCCACTGGTGGCAGCAATCTCCCAAGAGATAGAGAGAAGGGTTTAGATACTAAACACCTGACTAAGATAGTGCCCCCCTTTAAGCAAGGGGATGACATCCAGAAATGGATGGCTGCTCTGGAGAGGGCCTGCACTGTGCAGTGCATTCCCCAGAGTCAGTGGGCAGCTATACTGTGGCTCTCCTTTGATGGTAAAGGTAGAGATAAGCTCCTCACTACAAGAGTGGAGGATGCTAACAATTACCAGGTCCTGAAAAATGCACTGGTTGATGGGTTTGGTTTAACCACTGAGCAGTACAGGTTGCTGTTCAGAGACACCCAGAAAACTCAGTCTCAGGACTGGTCTGACTTTGTTGATTGTGCCACTAAGGCTTTGGAAGGCTGGCTACTGGGTAGTAAGGTTACTGATTTCAAGGGATTGTATAATCTAATTATGAGAGAGCAAGTCTTAAATAATTGTCAGAACCAGTTATTACACCAGCACCTGGTAGACTCTGATCTGACCTCTCCACAAGAATTGGGTAAGAGGGCAGACAAATGGGTCAGAACCAGGATTAGGCCCAAGAACCAAGGTGGTGACCAGAAAAAGGAATCAACCAAGCCTCAAGAGAAGGGTGGGAATAAATCTACAGATCAAACCACATCAGGGCCCCAAAAATCCTCTGAGGGGGGTGGGTCCCAGAATCCTTCCAACAACCAGAAGAAACCTTATTGTTATCCCTGTAAACAGGTGGGTCATTTAAAAACTGACAGCAGTTGCCCAAAGAATAACAATAAGGAAAACATACCCCCAAGTAACATTCCCAAACCTCCTGTTACTACTAGTAGTAATCCCCCAGGTGGTGGGAGTGCCCCCAAGAATTTGGGTGCATTTACTTTGGGAGTTCCTGGGGACTCTGGCCTAACCAGGTCCCCAAACTTAGATACCCCTGTCTGTGAGACTGGCATGGGATTTGCCAACTTCACAACTTGTCCCAACACTTTGGGCAAGTACAGACAGGAGCCCCTCATCAATGGTATAAAAGTTGAGGCCTATAGAGATACAGGGGCTAGCATCACTATGGTGACTGAGAGTCTAGTCCCCTCAAGGCAACTTTTACCTGGTGCCACATACCAGGTGACCAATATTGATGGAGTACAGAGAGATCATCCCATGGCAGTGGTCAATCTCAGCTGGGGAGGTGTCACTGGCCACAAGAGAGTGGCAGTGTCACCAAACTTGCCTGTAGATTGCCTACTGGGGAATGATTTAGAGCTCTCAGCCTGGGCTGAAGTAGAGCAAGAAACCCATTCTAGAATGGTAAACATCCATGGTAAGGTTAGTGGGGCAGTGGTAGCCACAGCCCCAGTCCAAGAGATCCTCCCTGAACAGGTCAGGAGGGTTGTGCCAGTCACAACCCAATCTCAGACAACTTCCTTCCCAGAACAGGTTGTCAAGGCTGTAATGGTAACAGCCCACACCCAAACTGAGCCCCCTCCTGAAAAGGTTGGGAGAGTTGTGATGGCCACAGCTCAAACTCAGACAGATGATAGTGTTGTGAAGCCTGAAACTATGGATCACTCCACTCAGACAGAGAGTATTAAGGAGGAAGAGAAATCTCCCTCCCACCAGACTTTAGGAAAGGATCAGCCTCCTCAGGGAACTGATCTGACCCCTTGTGAAGAAACTGCCACAGAGGTAGTCAGGCCTAGCCTGGCAGAACCCCTGATGTCAGTGGACCCTTCCAAGGTGGGACCCAGTCTGGAGCAGGTAACCTGCCCCTCTCTACCCTGCCTCAGTCAGCCCAGGGCTGTAGAGGTCAGGGAGGCCAGTGGTGGACCCCAAGGGGCCCCCTGTCCAAAAGCATTTCCCAATCAGCAGATTAAGGGCACTGAAGCTAGTAGTCCTAGCCCAGTGAAAATAAAACATACTCCTGAGGGATCCCCCTTAAAATTAGTTAGGGACCTCCCACAGATGGACACTGCTGGGCACAGCCAAACTTGGGACCTGAGGGCCCCAGACCTGACCTGTCCCTCCAGTAAGCCAAACAGAGGGACCCAACCTCCAGCTGTAGGTAGCCAGAGGTTGACCCTGAGAGCCCAAAACAACTCAGTCTTGGAAAGAAAGGCCTCTATGGTGGATGATGATTGGAGGAAGCTGAGCCCAAAGTTAGTGGAGCCTCACTTCAGTACTCCATTTCAGCACCAGCCTTTTTCTTTGACAAAACACACCACAGGTAGAGATTCCCTATGGTGGAGACCCTCAGACACCCTTAGGGTGAGGGATTGCTTAGTGGACCATGACATAGGGGGTAACCATGCCAGTGCTGGTACTTCCTTAAATGGCCACTTAGGCAATATAGGCTTACCTGGACAAGGATAGCCTTATCTCCTTTCGTTTGGGGGGGGGTTATGTAGGAAGGTTGATCCCTGACTATGGTTGCCCCCAACTTTTTGCCTGGTGTTTTGCTGGTTTTCTGACTTAGTTGACCTGAGGCCCTGCTATTCAGGACCTCAGGCCCACTGCTCTCTCTGTAAAATGGATTCCATGTACCTTAGGTACATATCTAAATTGGATACTGAGCCACCTTATCAGTCCCTGTACAGTGTACCTTAGGTACCCAGGGCATAGGTGTACCCAGGGCCTACCAGGGGCTGCAGCATGTATTATGCCACCCCTGGCTGGCCATCCAAATCTGACACAACTGGCTGCTTGACAGCTGGGGCAAGGTGGTGTAATCACCCTTTGCTTTAGATATAGTATACCTATATCTAACCCTAAAATGGACACACAGATCTCCTATCAGTCACTCCTATGGCAGGCCTTAACAATCCTGAAGGCAGAGTGCTTGGAATCGTGTGAGATGGTGCTCTGGCATGAGCTGAGCCTGTCTGCGGCTTTCGGGATCTATCCCTTAGCCGTTTCCATGATATCGCATACCATATACTCTTAAGTGCATTATAATCCTCGCGGTTATGTGCCAACTCTAGTATCGCTTTATCAAAACATGTCGAGTAAGGTGTCATACGAATTGGAATACTAACCCCTCGCCAATTCTGGCGACGGGGTTAGCATTCCACCCTTCTAGAGGGACACGACATGTATGTAACCCCTAACCCCGGTTAAAGTCAGACAGAGCCTTAGCATCCACAAAATGGATGCTGCCACCGAGACACAAGTCTGCCCTCCTGCTGCTGGGAGTCCTCCCAGAGCAGGAGATAAGGACAAAGGGTTTCCTGCCAGGGGCGGTGCCAGCACCGTCCCAGACAGGGTTTTGTGTATTGTAGGTAGGCAGGGCTTTAGAGGAAGGTGACTGCAAGTGGCACCCCGGTGCTCACTGTGCATAGGCCGGCTGAAACCAGTTCCAGGGGCACTCCAGCCCCTGGCCTGGGGAAAGCCCGCCAAGGAAGTGGGTGTAACCACCCCCCTCCTAGTCCCACCCATAGGGCAGGACTTAGTCGCGTGCCAGCCCCTTTTTACAGGATAAAGGTAGAGACTGGCCCCCTTCCAAATCAGATCATCTTTGAATCCTGAAACTACTTTCCACGAAAGGAACTCAAGACTTCTTCCTAAGATTTCTCCCTTGTGACTAAGGAGTAGTCACCCTGCATCCGCAGGCACCATCTTAAGAACACTGCGGTCTGCTGCAAGTCTCTCCTCCGGATCAAGACTGCCCAGCTCGACGAGAACCGGCTTCCCTGGCACCTCTGACCTCTACCTGCATCATCAGTCACGCTGAGATTCGTGGGTGTGACGAGACCTCGAGGGACCGGCCATCTTCAAGACTGCACGACTTCTTTCCAGTAAGCCCGCCGAGTAATTTCCTGGTGAGTGCTTTGGGGTCCGAGAAGCCCCGACCCTGAGCAGCTCCAGCACCGAAGTGCAGCCTCCCAGCATCTCCACGATCTGCGTGGGGCCCTTCTGCTTTTTGCTGCTCACCGCGTTGTTTGGCTACTAGCCCGTTGGCTTGTGGCCTTCCTGACGACGCCCGACGACATTTCTGCTGCTGGTCTGGTTGCTCCAGACTGGCCCTTGCTCCCTTCCAGAAGAGGAGCACCCCGGACCCTCCTGGTCCACTCAAGACGCCATTTTGAGTCCACCGCGTGGGCTTGAATTAGCCAAGGCTTGTTGCCCACTCCTGGGTAACTTCGACGCCGACGACTCCATTCTTCGTGGGACAGCTCGCACCTCCATCCTGGTCGCCGACAACGCCTCCTGGTCCGAGAGACTGCAGAGCCCAGCAGCGCCCACTCACCTGACTGCGGTGACTTCGCCCGGTGCCATCCTGGTGCCCACTTAATCACTGGCTAGTGATTCAAGAACTTGGTCCCCTCTGCTTTCAGGTTTTCTTCTTCCTTGATCCAGGCTTGGATCCATCGAACTTTTCTTCACTGGTCGCCTGCCAGCAACTTCTTCCTTCCAGGCTCCTGGTCCGGCAACGAGATCCCCGACGTCTGTTCAGACCTATGCAGCTGCAGCCCCTGGGCTAGGTAACTTCGGCACTCCGGTGTCCCAGCATAGCCTCACTATCCAAGGGTCAGGATCCACTGTCGTTTTCTCCCTACCAGGTCGGGTTCGCCCGTGAACACTAACTTTGCCTTTACTAGCCTCCATAGACTTTGTCCCGCATCCCGCGTGAGAGTGCACACTCTGCACCCGAGTCCCCTAGGTCTCCTAGAAGTAATCTAACGATTCCCTAGTCCAGTCCTAGCGATTCCAAAGCCTATTAGAACTGTTACTTACCTGCTAGTAATTCGCATTCCACTTTTAGTGTATATGGTTTTTCGTGCCCCTCGGGCATTTGTGTAACGTGCTAACTTAAAAGTATTTTCGTAAGAGTTTTGTTGTGTGCTTAGCACCCTGTCCTCATAAAGAGTACAGGGTTGTTGTGATTCTAATAAATACATTGTTTATTTTCATAACACTTGTGTGGTGTCCTTTCACTGGGTGTTCAAGGGGTAATGTGATGGTAAAACAGCTGGCTTAACACGCCCTCTAGAGTCTTAGCCTTAGACTGCTCGTATCCATGCTACTAGGATAGCTGGTCTATAAGGTTGACTTACAACCAATCATCAATAAGGGTTGTTTGGACTGATATATAGTGATCACTAGAATAGTGAACACTGCACATCAGGCCAACTTCTCACAATAACAAATCAGAAACATTGTGGCATTCTGTCTGGCACCTTTAGCTTCATTAAACAGGGACTGTACATAAGGCTCATAGTAAATATTAAAAACCACAGTAATTTTGGGGGTCGCTGAGGACTGACGGTCACCATTTCGTAAAATAACATATTCCACTGTAATTTAAATTATAGCACCTTATGTTCATAGTATGGTCATATATACTACATCACTCTTACAAAACTGGTGTCTTTTTCCAGCCCCAAAAAAAGTTGGATTGCCTGTTTTGTTTTCAGTATTTTAAAACCTTTCTTTACCTACCAGCAATAAAAAGAGTAAGACCCATTGTTATCAAAGATATAGATCTAAGTGAGCATTGAGTTTTCTGAGTCATACTGTATCTTATTTCTACTACCTCTGCCTGGAGGAAGCCTTCATTGGGGTACAGAAGTAGAGGAGAGGCAGCAGTCTTATATAAAAGAACAAGGAGGAAATTATAAAAACAGCTTTTAGGGCATGGGATGGGAAGAAAGACACATGCAATGGGAAATTAGGAAATCTCAGGACAGAAATATGGAGGTTAAATGGGGTGATGTGAGGACAGAACATATATAAGAGCTGTATGAAGAGGTAATGAGTAGAAGTTTTAGTGGGCACTCCAAAGCTATGTATCAATATGGGAAAGTTAAAAGAGAGGGACATAATAAGACCTGCAGAAGGAGGATATGGTGATAGCTGAGCCTAGGCGCAAAAAGTGGAAAAGAGTATTGGATCACAGTTGGATATAGGTCAATGAAATCTAAGAAACAAGGACTGGACGAAGCTTAAGAGAGGGATAGGTGGGATAAGTCTGTAGGTAGGACTGGGAAAGCTGGGTGGCAAAAACAGCAAATAACAAAGGGTAAAATGGAAAATGAGGACAAATGGGGGTGCATGACAATCTGACATCTGGGAGTGGAGGTGTGGTAGGTAGAAGTAGGTGGGTGTGTAAGTCAAGGTGGGGTTTGGAACCAGAAAGGTTCAGAAACAGAAAGCATACATTGAAGGTAGGCCTGTTTCAGTACATAATGCTTTATAGATGACACAGTGTATAAAGTAAAAGAGAAGTGGGACATGGGTGGTGGAAGGACATGGTGAAATACCAAGAGTTGGAGATAGTGAGAGGGGAGGAAAGATGCATTGAAAGAGGGAAGGTATTCAGGTATGCAGTGAGGTCAGAGCTTATACCTGTGTACACAAGGTGAAGATAGAGGGATAGGAAAACAATCTTACTTAAAGAAGGAAGACATCCAGATACTCAGTTGGCTCAGAATCATACCTGTGGTGCTGTTTATGATGGTGCCTCTGGAAGCTTGAGTAACTAGGAGCAGAGGAAGGAGCTTCAACAATAGACGCAGCATCTGAGGAAAAAGACAAGAGAAAATGAGGCATCAGTGGAAGTGAAACTATTAGCACCAACTCACTAAACCACCAGAGCCAGTACTATGAGCTTTTGTTAATCCAATGCTGTGGTTTATTACACAGAACACCAAGAGACCCTTCTGTAGATGCATTAAACCATAGAGGTGAGAGCAAAGGGGATCAACTGTCACTACCTCCTCTTTTTAATACACATTGATGTAGGTCACCACAAATCCAGCAAACAGTCAAAGGCCAACAGAAGAACAACAGTGCTCTGATGAACAAACAAAGTTGCAAAAGCGAAGGAATGCCACCAAGAGGGAGATGGCTGAGAAACCTACCAGAAAGTATTGTTGAAGTGAAGGCCATTTTCAATCAGTTCTTTATTTTATTTTTGGTAAAATGAATGATCAGAATGTTTAAGGATTAAACATTAGTATTGTGTATTTGGTAAGATATCAAGACATGCAAGGTTTCATACTTTACTAACTACAATAGATAAAATAAATGTATCAATAAAGGAAAGAACAGTTTAGTAGGAGATGGCAAGCTTTGCATAGGGTTTAAAACATTTGGAGAATCAAAGTACACCAAGGTGGAGAGGCCGCCCATGATTCTCAGGCCCACAGAAGAGTCCAAACAGACAGATCTCTCACCTCTCTTTGTTGGATGAAGAGACCCAGTTCAAGCATTGGCATGAGAAATCAAAGGAAGGCTGCATGCTTGTGAGCCGTCATGAAATAATCCCTGCAGGGGTCAATATTTCGTAAAACTCCATATGTTGACAATAACTAATCAATTTCAGCAGATTATCCATCTTCAACGCTGTTTCGTATGAACCTTAAGGTGTGGCCTTCTACAATATTATTCTGGAGAAGGGACATCATTCAGATTGACCCCTGATGAGCAGGGCTCCAGTTTAGAAGTTAAGACATCTATGTTTAATCAGTGAGATCATGAAAATCCTCAATGGAAAGCAATTATCCAAGATCATAAGGAAAGAAAGTCTTTGAACACAGAGGAGGTTAAATTTGGGTTGTTCGAGTTCCAGAAGATTTGGCTCACACATTTATAATCCTCTTACAAGCAAATATTAAGAGCTGATTGTACAAAGAATTTTCTTTGTTGGTAAACATACTAATTCGGAGTTTGTTGGCGCAAAAATGCTTTTTACAATGTACTAATCTCATTCTAGGAGTCAGTAAACTTTTACCAACGGCTAAAATGGGATTCCGACCTCATATTGAATTGGTATCTTGTAAGACATATCAAGGTTTTACATCTTTAAACCAGTCGCAAAACAGTGAAAAATCACCGAGTTGGGAGTAGTATGCCATTCACAAAATGGAAGAGTCTCCTAGGATCTTTTCTCCTTTGTGACTGTTAAAAAAAGTTTATTGAGGAGTAGGCAGTGGTCCAGGTGATCGTTTGTGATCGTGCCCTATACCAACTAGGATTATCAAAAAATGCTAACAGCTTTGTCATGATTGATCTTATTCAAGACACCAATATTCAGTTGCTCAGGAAGCTGTGCCAGACATGCTTAAGCGTGCATATGTAATAGATATGCTTGATAAAGATTGGAAGAATCACATGGAGCAGGAGTGAATTAGTAAGTTAGTCCTCTCATACTTGCACTCCTGGCTACCATAGCACAAGGGTCGGGGAGAATGAAGGGTGTAAACACTGCCTATTTCGCTTCCGCACAGTGTCAGTCGACTCCAGGGCTAGTTGCTCTTCGCTGTCCTGCGGCCTGATCAATGCGAGGTCGCTTAGCTGCCATAAGCACGATGTATATGACCTCCTCATTGATAAACATCCTGATCTGTTGTTTATCACTGAAACATGGTTGGAGGCCAACTCCGATCCCGATATTGTCCAGGCCTTACCAGACGACTACCAGATGGTGCGCTTGGATAGACCTATAGGCAGAGGAGGAGGAATTGCGATCGCCTTTAAACAACAGTGGGCCTGCAAACTTGAACCAGTCAATCTGGCAGGATGTGAGGCGGGTGTTTTCACCATAAAGATTGACGGGAGCATGACTATAAAGGGTCTGCTAGTCTATCGTCCACCAGGACCTATGTCCAGATTCAAAGGCAGTCTTTTAGAGTGTGTCACAGAAACAGCGATCAGGAGGGATACGTTTCTGCTGTTAGGAGACCTAAACACACACCTGGAAGACGTATCAGATAAAGGAGCGGTGGAGCTCCGCGAAGAACTTCACACCCTTCAGTTAGAGCTAAAGGGGCAGCTCCCAACACATAAGCATGGGCACTTGCTAGACCCAATATTTGCTAACTGGGAAGATGTCTTAGTTGCTCCCCCAGTGTCCCTGCCCTGGACAGATCACTTCTATGTCCCATTTGTTATCTATCTGCCCAAACATAAAGCTATCGCCCCTACCCCACTTAACTATTCTCGACGCAGGTGGGCAAGATTCTCCCTGCAAGAGTTCAATAAGGCTCTTACTGCGGAAGGGCCCCCAGGAGGTAATGACGTGGCGACAGCAAATAAATTGCTTAATGACCGCATTATGGCTGCTCTGGACTGTACAGCCCCACTGGGTCGGCCAACAAAAGGTGTCCACAGTCAACAAACAGCTCCCTGGTTCAGCGAGGCGCTGCGCTGCGCCAAAAGAGACTGCAAACGTGCAGAAAGACAGTGGAGAGTGGCATATGATGACCGGATGAAAGAGGCCTATCTCGCAAAGAGACGCACCTATCACAATAAGATCCGGACAGAGAAGGCCACATACTATGCTGACAGAATCCAAGTGGCAGAGAACTCTGCCAGGGAACTGTTCAGCATATATAAATCCCTGGCCACCCCAAAAAACCTCCACTCAAGATGAAGAGCATTCAGTAGCAGCATGCAATCGCATTGCCAACTACTTCGGGGATAAAGTGTCTAAGATTTACTCTGCTTTTCCCGATACACCTCCAGCAGCGGAAGTGCCAGTGGACTCTTCAAGTAATGACGCCGATCAAAATCTGTTACTCAATTTTACCACCCCTTCATCGGTGGATTTAGTTAAAATATGCAGATCTGTCAAATCTGGCTCTCCTCGAGATCCCGCCTCCCCAAAAAGGTTGGGAGACAGTCTGGAAACACTCGAACCCTATATTAGACCCCTGCTGGATATCTCCTTCCGCTCCAGTTCCATACCAGAGGACTGGAAACAGGCTGTGGTGCTTCCCCTCCGCAAGAAGCCCAACATTAGTTGTGAGAATTTAGACAACCTTCGCCCCATCTCCCTGCTGCCTTATTTCTCTAAGGTAGCGGAGAAGGTGGTAAATAAACAGCTAATGAAATTTGTGGAGGAAAGCAACCTTCTTCATCCTACACAATTCGGGTTTCGGCCCCGTCACTCCACGGAGTCTGCCCTTCTCAGGGCTACCGAAACCCTCAGGCAAGGTGCTGATGAGGGACAAACCATGGCCTTAATCCTCTTAGACCTCAGCGCGGCGTTCGACACTGTAGCACACTCCATCTTGCTACAGTGTCTAAACAAAGGTGGGGTGAGAGGGGCAGCGCTGAAATGGATTCATTCATTTCTTACAGGCCGAGGCTTCCAAGTAAGGCAAGGTGATCATTATTCGGAGCGAATATCTTTGGATCAGGGGGTGCCGCAGGGCTCGTCCCTGAGTCCGACACTTTTTAACCTTTATGTTGCCCCGATTGCCACCTTAGTAGAGAGTTACGGCCTTCGAATGGTGTCTTATGCCGACGACACGCAGTTGGTCATCTCCCTGTCGCGTGCGCCCGGTCCCTCGGCGGACATTTTCAGAGCTTGCATGCAAGACCTTGCTGCCTGGATGTCCGCCAACTGCCTCAAGCTCAACGGAGGCAAGACCGAGGTGCTGGTAGTGGGGGGAGGCCAATCGGCGTGGACGTCGGCATGGTGGCCGCCTTGTTTAGGTCCAACGCCCACCCCTTGCCAGAAAGCAAAGAACTTGGGCATCTGGTTTGATTCCGACCTTACCTTTGGCCCCCAGATCAATCAGGTGGTTGGATCATGCTTTGGGACTCTCAAAAGTCTTAGGAAGGTATTGAAGTTCTTACCTGTCAGAGCCCGTCAAACCCTGGTACATGCACTAGTCACGTCAAAGATGGACTATGGCAATCTTCTCTATTTAGGGACTCTGGAGAAGAATCTGAGCCACCTACAGGTTTTACAGAATGCCGCTGCCCGACTAGTGCTCAGACTACCCAGAAGAGCTGCATCCATAGCGGCCCTCCGGTCTTTGCACTGGCTCCCGATCAGAAGCAGGGTAGAATTCAAGGCACTATGTACGTGCCACCGGATTATCAATGGGAGGTCTCCTCTCCCGTTGAAAGGACTGCTTACTCCCTATGAACCGTCCCGCTCCCTGAGATCTTCCGGCTCAGGACTCCTAGTCATTCCTAAGGTGTCCAGAGCTCGGATGGGCGGAAGATCCTTTAGGCACCTTGCAGCTTCTAGATGGAATAAGCTACCCACGGCGTTGCAATTAGAACCATCAGAACCACTCTTTAGAGCCAAGCTTAAAACTGTACTATTCGCACAGTAAGTTGTTCCGCATGTGTAAGCTCCAGTAAATATCAGCTCTTCAGCGCGGGGACACGCCGCTGTGCGTCACCAAGCGCTTTACAAAACCCCCTAAATAAAATAAATAAATAAATAAATAAAGACACAACTGCCGAATCAAGTAATTTTACGGTAATCTAAAGATACTAGAATAGGATGTTTGTCAGTCATTTGGGGATTAATGAACGGAGACTCTTTTTTGCTTGATAACTAATCTATCTGATGTCTGCTCTTATACAGGAATGGAAACTGCCTTGGCGGAGGTCAGCAATTGTGTAAGCGGGTGATGGATGTGAACCATAACTATTAGTGGTATTGATCTGCCCACTGATTTCAGAACTATAGGTCACAGCATCTTGCTATAGCAAATACAACTAGGTGGTGGTGTCATAAGAAACTCATTTTAATGTGGTTTTCATTCTCTTCTCAAACAAATCCAAGGTTTTCATAGGTGAAACTGAAACCAATTTTTGTGATTATAACAGTGGTGCCACGAAGGACTCACCCATCTCGCCACAACCAATTTAAGCTGATTTTAGGGCCACTACACGAAATGTTATAGAGATGAGTGAATTCCAACAGTGGACCAACCTATTTTCCGTTTCTCAACCAATTGTACTACAGATTTCTCAGACATAGAAACATGGATGAACACAAAATGTCTTGCCCGTAACACCAATAAGACACCAATAATAGGTAATCATAATGGGAATGAAAACTAACCTCATATAGCTAAACCTAACATTCAATCAAAATAGAACATGTAAGAGCTTGATATCTACATTTGTCCATGGTTAAAACATTAGAAATTGCCTAAAATACATAAATATAATAAAGGGCTCTAATTGTTACATGTGTCTCCTTGACAAGCTGCATCCCTTTCTTGAGGAAGGGAACTCACCCAAACTACCCAAAGTAATCACTTGTTTTGTTTCAGAAAGGATTATTTTAATATCTCATACCTCTGCTGCATAAAAAAAATATTAACGCATTGCAGTGTCCTAAATGACACAACTAGGATGTTTAAGTGTGTTAATGCCTTTCACGGTCATAGCACAAGAGAAATTTGCAGACATCACAAAATAAACAATGGGGGGGTGGGCATCTTTACCAAATCCCTGCATGGTGGTCACTTTAAACAAATTCTTGCAGGTTGGCCATCTTGAATAAACTCCACCACATATTGTATATAATGATACCCCTCAGGCTGGCTTCCCTTAATAAAATACCATCAAATCTTCATCTGGAATGAAACTCTGCACTAAATCCATCTTCAATATAATCCCATAAACGTCCCTTCTGTAATGTAATCTCAAATCGCAACCATCTTGAATAGCCCACATCAGCTTACCCTCTTGAATGAAATGGGTGGAGGTAGGATCTGCATGTGCTCGTTACTTTTTGTATTGCACCAGGAGGATGAAAGTTCAGCAAGTGAAAAACAAAGGGCAAAGGAAAGACCTTTGAAGTCAATAACAGGAGGGGCTTCCCTTTTGGAGGAACAGGTAGCGGTGGCAGTTAGAGGCAAGGCTTAGGCTCTCAGAGAAGTTCTTTCAACAGACCACTTCAAGTCGCCATTTTGTAATCTCCCTAAATGTAATGCTGGGGTTGGAACGGGGTGGACTCATGAAGTGTCACCCCAAGACTGGAAAGAAGTGCCTACTTTCTAGAACTTTCTACCCCCACTTAAAAACCCCTGCACAAGGGGAGAGACTTTTGAGACAGTCTGGACACGGAAAAGCGCTGCCACATAAATGCTCAGCTGGAAGAGAGAAGACACCTGACCCCTGCTGCAAGAATGGATTCAAGGACTTCTGACTACAGCAGGCACTGTCCCAGGAACTTGAATTTGTTTCTCCGGGTCAGTGGTACTGGTTCCCCCCTATGTGCTGTGGGGGACAGTAAAGGGATAACGATAATTAGTGCTATATGTTATGATGTTGATTTTTCTGTTCTATTAAAGCCTTGAAAAAGTGACAGGTGTCATGAAGCAGGTATTGACAATTCTAGCATTCGATGAATGCATGTATGTCTTAAGGAGTTTTTTTTTTTAATGACATATTATTTATCATAAAACATATGCTTTAATAGCAATTGATTAAGAAAATGCTGTTAATTAGACTTATGGATATTGTTTGATTTAATATTGTACAAGTCAAATTGTCTAAATGAATAATATACATATTGTCATAAGATATTATGAAAAATAAATACATGTAATCAGAAAATAAGAAACTGCATTTCGGATGTAAATTTAGGTACCACTTACATTTATTTTCAATATTTTATAAACTTGTATAATGACTTTCTTTCCAACTTTGCCACAACAAAGTATGTGCAAAAAAGTTCACAACCGTTGAGGCAGACACGCACTCTTTCTGACCAGTCAAATTCTAGACTTCCAGGCAGAGGCAAAAAGGTATCACTCAAAATCAATGACAGTGTAATTACCAAAAGGCTGCCCAGCAGGATGATCTGATATAAGAATGGCATTCCCATTCATGCCAACAGATACAGAGAAATGCCACATTCTCACGCTATATGGCTGCTTTCCTGTGGGTTCCTCCAAATGCCAATGACGCTTCAACAAACTAATGGCTAAAGACAGCTGCCTCAAAGCCCTTTTCAGGAAGTAATATTAGTAATAATATGATGTGTTTTTTTTTTACTTCGCATTAGCCTGAAAAAGGAAATAAAGTTGACTATAGGCAGACCTACACAAACATTAAATGCTGCTCTCTGTGGCATACAGGTATATACAGGGAACAGGAGCTTGTTACTAGGGTATGTAAGAAAAAAATGTTGGTCATTTGGAACTGCCAGTAACAATCCAAACAACTCACCCCACACACTATGCCCTGGTCAGTGCACCCCGGTTCGACCAATGGGTGGGAACAGGAAGGTGCATTTAGAGGGTAAACCTTTGTGGATGAACCGGTATGGAATGTCATCACCCTGAAAGGACGCAGAACTTTCAAGGGAACTACCGAAGCTCGTTGTCACATAGGAGTTTCCCGGAAAGGGATACAAAGGAATATATCTACCAGAACAGCATTGGTAAATGTGCACTAAACTGGTCTAGAAAGGATGAAATTACATCAGATCTCACTGGCTACAAACACTGCGACAAGGAGATGCACCTAAGCTCATATAGAGCAGCACATTAAAAAAATCCTACCGTTAAAGTTGATATTTTCTTGTGCTTACAGGCATGACAGGTAGAATTGTAGCTGCCTGCTGCTGTCAGTACACTGTTTTGACTCCAAGATGTGGTCCTTGTCAGGCGCACAATGCAGAGTCCTAGCTGCCTGACCTGATGCACAATACAGAGTCCTAGCTGCCTCACCTGATGCACAATGCAGAGACCTACCTGCCTGCCCTGGTGCACAATGTAGAGACCTAGCTGTATGTCCTTGTCAGATGCTCAATGCAGAATCCGATCTGCTTGCCCTTGTCAGATGCATAATGCAGAATCCTAGCTGCCTGACCTGATGCACAATGCAGAGTCCTAGCTGCCTGACCTGGTACACAATGCAGAGTCCTAGCTGACTGGCCTGATGCACAATGCAGAGTCCTAGCTGCCTGACCTGATGCACAATGCCGAGTCCTAGCTGCCTGACCAGATGCACAGTGCAGATGGCTAACTGCTTGCCCTTGTCAGACACACAATGCAGAGTCCTAGCTGCCTGACCTGATGCACGAGTCCTAGCTGCCTGACCTGATGCACAAAGCAGAGTCCTAGCTGCCTGACCAGATGCACAACGCAGAGTCCTAGCTGCCTGACCTGATGCACAATACAGAGCCCTAGCTGCCTGACCTGATGTACAGCCCAGATTCCTAACTGCTTGCCCTTGTTAGACACACAATGCAGAGTCCTAGCTGCCTGACCTGATGCACAATGCAGAGTCCTAGCTGCCTGACCTGATGCACAATGCAGAGTCCTAGCTGCCTGACCTGATGCACAAAGCAGACTCCTAGCTGCCTGACCTGATGCACAATGCAGAGTCCTAGCCGCCTGACCTGATGTACAATGAAGAGCCCTAGCTACCTCACCTGATGCACAATGTAGGGCCCTAGCCGCCTGACCTGATGCACAATGCAGAGTCCTAGCTGCCTGACTTGATACACAATGCAGAGACCTAGCTGTCTGTATTTTTCAGATGGGCCTTAGCTGCTCGGCCTTTGTGAGATGCACAATGCAGCTGCCTGACCTGATCCACAATGTAGGGCCCTAGCCGCCTGACCTGATGCACAATGCAGAGTCCTAGCTGCCTGACTTGATGCACAATGCAGAGACCTAGCTGTCAGTCTTTTTCAGATGGGCCTTAGCTGCTCGGCCTTTGTGAGATGCACAGTGCAGCTGCCTGACCTGATCCACAATGTAGAGTCCTAGCTGCCTGACATGATGCACAATGCACAGTCCTAGAGGCCTGACCTGATGTAGAATGCAGAGACCTATCTGTCTGTCCTTTTCAAATGTGCACTGCAGAGCCTTAGCTGCTCGGCCTTTGTGAGATGCACAATGCCAGAGTCCTGGCTGACTGTCCTCGTTGCATGCACCATTCAGCTGCATCACTGCCAGTCCTCTTACAATGCATAGTGCACAGCCTCAAAGGAGCGTGCCAGATGACTACCCTTCCCACATACATTGAAGAGGTTTGATTGCTTGTCCATCTCACATACAGTGCAGATGCTTGGCCACCTGTCCTTCCCCTTCAAGATATCTGGCAAGCTGTCCTTCACACATAATGCAGAGGCTTGACTGCCTGTCCTTCTCACCCATGCAGTGCAGACGCATGGCGACCTATCTTTCTCACATACAGTGCAGAACTGGCCGCTGTTCTTCACATAGTCTGTCCTTCTCACATGCAATGCAGAGGCCCGGCTGTCTTTCCTTCTCACATACAGAGGCCTAGCTGCCTGTCCTTCTCACATACAATGCAGAGGCCCGGCTGTCTTTCCTTCTCACATACAGAGGCCTAGCTGCCTGTCCTTCTCACATACAATGCAGAGGCCCGGCTGTCTTTCCTTCTCACATACAGAGGCCTAGCTGCCTGTCATTCTCACATACAATGCAGAGGCCCGGCTGTCTTTCCTTCTCACATACAGAGGCCTAGCTGCCTGTCCTTCTCACATACAATGCAGAGGCCCGGCTGTCTTTCCTTCTCACATACAGAGGCCTAGCTGCCTGTCCTTCTCACATACAATGCAGAGGCCCGGCTGTCTTTCCTTAATCACATACAGAGGCCTAGCTGCCTGTCCTTCTCACATACAATGCAGAGGCCCGGCTGTCTTTCCTTCTCACATACAGAGGCTGCCTGTCTTTACATACAGTGCGTGCAGAGGCCTAGTTGCCTGTCCTTCACATACACATGCAGCGGTTTGGCTGCCTGTTTCAATATACACAGTGCAGAGGCCTGGCTGCCTTTCTTCAAATACAGTTCAGATAGCTGGCTGTCTATCTCCACATACACAGTGCAGAGGCCTGGCTGCCTTTCTTCAAATACAGTGCAGATAGCTGGCTGCCTATCTCCACATACACAGTGCAGAGCCTTGGCTGCCTGTCTCGACAGACAGCGCAGAGCCGACAGACAGCGCAGAGACCTGGCTATCGGGCCTCACATACACCGTGCAGAGACCTGGGTGCCTGTCTCCAAATATACACAGTGAAGATGCCCGGATGCCTGTCCTTCACATACACAGTGCAGAGGCCTGGCTGCATATCTCCATATATAGCGCAGAAGCCTGCCTGCCTGTCTCCATATATAGCGCAGAAGCCTGGCTGCCTGTCTCCACATACAGAGTGCAGAGGCCTGGCTGCCTGTCTCTATATATAGAGCAGAAGCCTGGCTGCCTGTCCCCACATATAGTGCAGAAGCCGTGCTGCCTGTCTCCATATATAGTGCAGAAGCTGTGCTGCCTGTCTCTACAGAGAAGAGGTTATCTTAGGCTGCTCCGTGTGTTTCTCCTTTCAGGCCTACTAGTAGAAATGACATATATTTCCCTTCCATGACCTCTCATCTCACAACACTCATTCTGCTCTTTTTGATTTAATATCCTATTTCCCTTCACTTCCACCTCCTTGTTGCTGTAAATTTCCTCAAACTCCTGAAAGAAACTGAAGGAGAAGGGTTCCTCCCCTTAGGAGTCCTGTCAGACACAGGCAGCTAAGACGACAGCAAACATATCTGGGGAGGTCACTAGAACAGAAACTGTACAACATAAACACATAAAACATAGGAGCCTAGACAATTAAACCACCACCCGTGGACCGGCTGCAAAATGCAGTGTATATGACGTGTTTGCTTAGGCAACCCTTGTCCAACTTTAAGTCAATAAAGTACTTTGCATTGCACGATACTGTATGGGATCGCTTAGCATTTCTTAGCATCCGTTTATTTACCGCTAACCCTCACCCTCCCGCGTCTGCTTAGTTCCTGTGCCTTTAACGCCCCTTCTCCTCAAGTTCTCTCCTGGACGAACAAACTCTCCCTCCTCTCGCTTTCCCTTTCTCAGGAGCCTTACTGTCATTCGTGCAGTAGGTGCAGTGCCACCGTGGCTATTTTTTACGGTGCTTGCATGAGTCCCTTTCACCATGGCTACACCACTGCCCGTCTCATCTCATCCCTTCACTCCTTCTGCCATCCTCTCTGCTTCCCTTTCCCCCTCTATTCTCGCCTCTCCCCACTCTGTCCCTTCGCTCTGTGCCCCCACCCCCTTCCCATGCCAGGAATGTCCTTCTCTCAGGAGCAGATACAACTTGACTCCTCTATAAATACATCTCTGCCATGAATTATTTACAGGCTAAAAACTTTCACGGTCAGAAAAATAATCTTCCGCATCAGAAGGCCCCCTCCCCCACTCCTGAGCAGCGTGACTAGGATCTTCCTCGCTCTGTGCCTGCTCACCTCCCTCCTATCACCTGCCACCTACCGCATATCAGCTGTTCATCTAGTTCAACTCTCCGGCCACTTGCTTTCTCAGTTACCTCCTTTCTCCTAACCACCTTTCTCCATTCCTCCACTGCCTACGACTCACCTACCTCATCTCACCTATCACCTTTAACGTCTACTCACCTTCTCTTTTTAATTCACTCTTGCTCTACACTCGCCTCGCCAATTTTCTTCACTTAACCCCCTCACTCTCTGCTCAGATGTAGTGCTGCTCCAAAATGTGCCTCCCTCCAATCTCTCGCCTACCATGATCATCAGTACCTCTCTCCTCCTCTATCTACCTGTCTTCTCTCTTCTACATCTCCCACCACCCACCAACCTTCTTCCTTCGACCTCCTCTTACCAACGACTCCTATCTCTTACCCCTTGCCTGTTCCCTTTTACCAACCTCTCCTTGAACATACCCCCTCCACCAATACTCCGCTCTGTTTCCTTTCACCTATCTCTTCTCACCTACCTTTTATCTCACCTCCCTCTTGGGTTACCACTCCACACATCTAACCAATCTTCATTCACCTTTCCCTCAACTGTCTCGAGCCCACCTACCCACTGACATCTCTTCTCTCACCTTCATTTTTCACTACCGCTCCCCCTTCCCCTGCTGGCAAACATCTAATCTACAGCTCCCAACGCAAACACCACTACCCTGCTGAACATCGCAGCCCACCTTTACTGAGCCCATAGCCACACCCCGGCCCCAACCTATCATGGTGAAATAAATAATTCGCATTTCTTTCGTCCACGCCTTCCACTGAAGTGCAATCACTCAACAAAATTTGAAAATGGAAGGTCACTGACTACTTTCACGCACAATGCCCTGCCGTCTTCTCCACAACCATCACCAAAAACTGGATTGACCCCTTGGACAAGAACACACTAGAGCTATTCTCATTCAATGAAGTAACCTTCTAGGCATACACCAGCACTTCACAAGCAGTGCCCTATGTAAACAATTAACCCTGGTTTTGAAGGCTATGCACAGTATCTTGCATCTTACCTTCAACTGCACCACCTCCCACATTCTCCCGTGCTGTGCGCTTCTGTTAAGCCTCCACCTAGTCCTCAAAGCCCACCTTCTCGTCTAGAGACCAAAGGTGATCGGCAGCACTTACCTAAAGCAACTTAGAGCTTGATTTAGAGTTCTGCTCATGGATTCACCACTGGGGCAGGTTTATGGCATCTGCCAACCTGGTTGTCTATAATGTGCTTGTCTCCACCATCTGCATAATCACTTTGGAGGCAGGAGTTTGTGTTAAACTCCACTACTGCCCAATCTGGAACTCTTTCTAAGGCAAACTAATTCCAGCAAGAATGGTGGTGAACCCGGTCACTCTAGATCGGAGTGTGGATCCGCCACTTTTTAAGCGGAGTTAACTCATGAATATTTCCTCATTTTCACAAAACATTCGAATGGAGAACACCAGCAGGAAAAAAATAAGGCTGATGAAACTATTTTAGAAAACTGTTTCACAGACCAAATACCTTTTCACGAAAATTATAGATATACCAAGCCAAGGAGGAAACCCTTGACTTTTTATCTATAAAAAACAAATTTCTTCAACAGTTCCTCACACATTACGAATTATAAAAATAAGTTTAAGTAAAAGGGAGTAGCAAAAGCCTTTTTAGGTTTCGCTGGAGGGCGGAGCTCTTAGCTCCGCCTCCAGAGAAATCTGTAGTCTTCAGTAAGGGACTCTTGGAATACGCCCTCTGTTTCATTGGCTAGCTCCATAAATGGAGGCTAGCCATTGGAACAGAGATCTGTCCGTCAAGGCCGGACCAGATTCGGGGGCGTTCCCGCGATTTTTTCCCTGGGCGTTCCCTCTGTGTAGTAATGCAGCGGTGGGCGGAGTTTCGTTTTTTATTTTTTAAGAAGTACACGTCAGTGCTTTGTTTTTCTAGCCTTCCTGCCCCCCCTTCCACCTGTCCTTGTGCCCGTTCCCACCCCCTCCCACTGTCCGTGTCCCACTGGAAGTCCATGGGCGTGCCTTGCCGTTCCCGCCCCCCCTCGCCCACCCGGCATCTGGACCGTTTTGTGGCGGACTTGTGGGCCGATCGAGTGCCCACCTCGATTGATGGTTATCTTTAAAGAGCCGGTGCCCACCCGGCATTTGCCCGTAAAAATCAGCCCCCGCCTGCCTACCTAAGGAGAAGGGCCGCTGCGCTGCCCGCAGCGACCCGGAAGTGGTTGGCCGGCCGGCCGGCCAATCCCAGCGCGGCCGGCCGGAAGTGCCCGCCCCCGCAGCCCGGGGGGAAGAAAGAAGAAGCATGGCGGCCGGTTTGCAGGGCTCCCGTGATGCGAGGGAGCCCTGCTGCATCTCGGAGAGCCCAGGAGGAGAGGAACCCCGCCCGCGGCCCCAAAGTGACCGCCGGAGGAGTGCTGCAGGGAGCAAGGCTCCCGTGTGAGGAGGAGAGCCCCGCCCGCCAGAAGACAGTCGGTGAGTGCGGGTGCTTTCAAAGAGCATTCTTGCCGTGTGAATAGCTGTTGTGGAACAAACACATTTTAAAGTGGGTTAATGTCCTTGCTATGAGTGAGTATACATCCAGGCACTTTCAAGAGCAGAGACTTAGAGTAGTTATTTCTTTAATGTCCGAATCTCAAGGTTCTGATTTCAGTCTTTTCAGCAGATGTACTGTCTGCTCCCAAATATGGATCTGGGAGACTCTCAGGTCAGAAACTAATCGGAAGAATTGCTAACATTATCTTCTCAGTTGCAACCTGCCCAGGTTAAGTTATTTCAGGGATCTCGCAGTGGTGAGAGTTAGGCCCTTCCATCTATTGTCCATCCAGGTCTTTAATAGTTGGTAGAGGGGGTGTGGGAGTTTATCTAGAGAGAGGATAGGCCTCCATCTCTAGGGCCTCGCACCTTTTTATCCCCCTTCTGTAACTTTGGGCGGGACCGGGTTCCCAACATGCCAAACTCCAAGAGCTTTGTCTCCTCCTCCATGTACACCACCACTGTCGGGGGTGGATACAGCTTGCAGCCTTGTAAGCGTTTTCTGCCAGTGGCGATGTCGCTTCATTGGTGCTGGCTGATGCAGTCAATCATTTGTGCCATACTAGCCCCAGTGGCCTGGCTGCATATTACTTAACCCAAAGTTCTACTCTACTACCCATCCGTACACAAACCTCCTGAGAGTCATCTTTGCTCACCTCAGATCTGCTGTTGCCCTTACCATTGGGTAGTGCTTTCCACGGGCACCACAAGTTGTCCAATAGATCCATGTCTTCGCCAGGGTTGCAGGAACAGATGCATCTCAATTGTGCTGCCTTTTCCTCGATGTTTGTGGTCCTGCATTCAGAGCTCAGCTCTCCTTCCAGTTGATGGCCTACAGTGAGCCTATACAAGTTGCAGATATCGGGCATCTCAGAGGTTTATTTTATTCTGCAGTCTGGTTCTTTACATATCATCCATGGCCGACAAACTTAAACTTATTGTGCTGGGTCGAGTGAGGTTTAATACAATTCGATGTTGACAGATTCTGGGAGATAATGCCAGAGCAGTGCAGTTATGTGGTCATTTGGTGGCGGGCTGTGCCACTCATTCAGCAATTTTATTATCTCACTGATAAGATTCAATATGGCCTCTTTATAGCATATCATTCCCTTAACTTAAATAGGGAAGATACCGAAACCATTAAACATGGAGAACGCCTATCTCCACATTCACAAAGGTTCCTGTGTTTCTGCATTAAGGGTCTCTTGATTTTCACTTTCAAATCCTACTCTTTTTGCTGGATTCGCCAACAAGGATGCTTGTTAATGTGCTGGAGCCCCTTTTAGGTCTCCGTCATGACCAACAAACTGTGTCCATCCACACCTGAACAACCTGGTTGGTCATTCCCATCCCAGTCTCTGACGGCATCTAGCGGAAAGACATTGTAGGAATAGTGACATAGTAACAAATTACACAAAGTTGTTGGAAGTGACTGATCCTTTGGAAAAGTTAGAGCTATTAGCAATGTAAATGACAATGCCATTTATTTATCTGTTTTCAAAACCAACACATAAATACAAATTTTGTCATTTACAATGCCAATAGCTCAAACTTTTCCAAAGGCGAAACCGTTGCATTGTAAATGCTTGTTTTATACTGCATCCTGAAAAGGAAGGAGTGGATGAACACCCTTAAAAAGAGAAACAAGAGGAGAAGAAATGAGTTGGTTTTGACAACATGGAGAATCCCGTTCAAGTTAGAAACTTTGTTAAAAGTGGTTTGATGATAACAGATCATCAGAACAGTTTTTGTCAGGTTGGCTTTTCAACAAACATACAATTTCGGCAAAGTGGTGCCGGAGTCAGAGGAGTTTCCTCAGATAGTTATTTGTCTCTGAGGGAACTCGAAGAAAGGAGATTTGACCATCGTGTGTGCTGATGGAGAATCTTTCTAGGTTGGCATATTCACTACCACCACCTTCTCTTAAATCTTGCAGTTCATCCCTTCCTTCTCACTCTTTCTAGCCTTCCCTGCACGGATGTAAACACGTATAAAAGTCATATCTGAATGGTATTGCAATGCATTTGCGCTCACCAATCACCATTCATGCCTACATCATTTTTTTAATATTTGCACTCACAGCTGTTGATTTTCTTCTGCGCTGTCTTCTGTTGGACTGTGCATCATTTCTGTTTATTTTGCATTTTGCAATGAAGCATGGGCACTGTATCGAGCTCAGCTCAAGCATTACAAACATTAGCTATTTTATGCTAAGTCCATCTTCTTATGCACTTAAATCTACTACACCTCCAGTTCCTTCTGGGAATTATGTACGATTGTAAGGAATTTTATGCTGCCTGGTATCACCCTGAGGGTTGTAAAAGCATGGTCTGTTGTGTTGATAGAACACCATGCTTTAGGAGGAATTAGGTGGCTCAATTCGGGTTATTCGTTGACCTCTATATCCTTCCATTGAGCTAACTCCTGATAAGTAGCAGAGAAATTGTTGGTGAGCGAATCTCTGAGTCTAGGAGCTGCAGGCTTTCTTGACTGGTCCCAGGTGGGTGCAACCGCCTTGTGTATGGTACAGAGATCAACCTGGCATTCGTGGTAGATGAGCAGGGTATTAATCAAGATGCTGGGACTATATTTTGTTGGAATGTATGATGTTACAATGCATACATTTACAATGCATGCACTTACAATGCAGTTTGTACATCGCAACATCCACTACAACGCATTCAATTACATCGCAATACACTACATCGCATTTAAAAAACTACCTTTACAACGCATTCCATTACATCGTATACTACCTTTACAACCCATACCATTACAACGCATACCATTACATTGCATTTAAGGCAAGTATTGGATAGTATATGGGTAAAAATTACTATTCTAACTCCAGGGGGCGCAACAGTAGGGTAAGTGTTGGATAGTGTAGGGGTAAAAATTACTATTCTAAACTCCAGGGGGTGCAACAGTAGGGTAAATGTTGGGATAGTGTAGGGGTTAACAATTACTATTCTAACTCCAATGGTATGCGTTGTAATGGTATGCGTTGTAATGCCTGCATTGTAGTGACATGCGATGTAGTGTCATGCGTTGTAATGGTATGCGTTGTAATGTCTGCGTTGTAGTGTTATGAGTTGTAAAGGATGTTGCGATGTAATGCCTTCGTTGTAAGTGTAGAGCGATGTAATGGTTGCTTTGTAAAGGTTGTTTCCCATTTTGTTGCTTTCACTGACCTTTTCTTTTGACTTTGAGATTTTGATCAGCTGTCTTGCCTTGGGGGTGTTTTAAGCACTGCCCTGGAGCTCCTTCGTTTTTGCAAGAGATAACCAATTCTTGGGCTCTTGCTCCCTACCACTCAACTATCATCCAGGCCTCTTGTGGAGTCCATTAGGACTATATTCTTTTACTTATTTTGTTTAAATTCTATCTGCCTTTGTGCACTGCTCCGGAGTAGTTTCCTTCATTTTTACCAGGGGCAGTCACGTGCTGAAGTGTGCCATCTGTGGAGTCCATCACAGTACATCTATATCTCCTGTTGTTTAATGTTTATCTGCAGACCTTGGGCGCCCTGATCAGGTCACTCAGTTTTAGTTCCTTACTCTATGCTGACAAAACCCATCTGAATATCAGAGTCGTTCAGTACTGTACTAATGTTGTTGGCCACCTCTGTGACTGGCTGGAAGTCGTGCAGCACACGTTGAGTTAAACCTTTTAAAGTAATGTTACAATACATATCGAAACCCTAGCTGATATTAACAAACAAAGCAACATTTTTGCTAGGGCAGAGTCAAAGCTCATACGTGTAAGCACTGGCACCACAACATTATTTATTGCAATGGACAGATCAAGCTTCACTCTGACCTGCTCCCGGATCCCTCTCAAACATGTGATATATGGGGGTCGCTTCGATCATATATGCTCAATTATGGTGAAGGGGTGACTACTGACCCTGACGATGTTGAGGTACTGCGGTGACCTGGAGGTCATTATAATCTTAAAACACTACTGAGTTTTTAGTTGCGCATCAGTGATGTGCGGGAACGCTGCAGGGAGGAGTTTGGCTACCACGTGGATACACTGTGTGCAACACGGCATTACTAGTGTGCATCCATGGAGAGATTTTCCACTTGACTAAATGAGCTAGATGTGCCACTACATTTTTGTTCCTAAGCAGGTCTCCTTGAATACGATCTATCGTTGTATCACTGCAATGTGCTTCTAAGTGAGTTTAATGCACTAAGCCTAAGGGCAAGATGTAGGAAGGCCATTACCGGTCGGTAACAGCCGAAATCGGCCGTTACCGACCGGTAATAGGCTTTTCCTATGTAGGTGGCAAATTTACAGATTCGGTAAATACCGAATCGGTATTTACTGATTCGGTTTTTACCGAATCATCATTTACCGAATCGATATTTACCCGAATCGGGAAATGAAATGTAGGAAGCACTTTGAAGAGTGCTTCTGTGCTTACAGGATTCGTTATTTACCACCAACTATTAGTTGGTGGTAAATAACGAATACCTCTGTAAATGCAAATCTGTGCATTTACACCTGTGCCATGTGACAGACATACATGCCCTTAGGGCATGTATG